>NC_141137.1:128776507-128933217 GCF_053477565.2 Lygodium microphyllum | reverse complement strand
CAGAGCATCAAAGCATAGTGAGGTAGACCTTGCAGAACAACCAAATGATGACCATGACAACTCTTGGTTTGCAAGATCTCATAAGTGGGCCATTTGATCTAAAGACATATGCTTAAAGATCTCCTACAACTTTTGATTTGTCATCCCTTGACTCGTCCTGCTCTCTGGGTATCGTCAAAGGTAACTTGCACAGTTAGAAAACGATGTTAGCGTAATCAATATAAGGATTTAGGTAAAGCACAATAATATAACTCTATAAAAAAGAATGTTAATTAAAACACATATGCTAAATACCCTTAAAAGTGAATTATCAATAAATTGAGCAAGTGGATGCAAATATGACTGGGCCTATGGCTCCATGTCAAGCTCTTGGCATAGCTTGGTGTACACTAGAAGATCTATGTCTCATAGAAAGAGGAGTCCGCTTCATTCTTGAAAAATTCTTGGCCTTCTATCTCTTTGTCTATGTTACCCATGCATGTCTCCTCTGTACACTCCAAGCCCTCTTTTTCCTCCACCCCCCATAACATTGACTCCTCTACTTGCATACTCTCCTCGTCTATGTTGGGGCCATTTCTTTCATCATACACTCACATTCTTTGAGGTGTTGAAGGCATAACATATCACCATTGAGATTACCTAGGATTTGGATAGAAGATTATCTATTCAATATCACATATAAGTGTGTCATAAAGAGTGAATCAACATTTATGACTATTTTTTATCGTGAAAAAATTAACAAAAAAGGATATGCACATGTTCATAATGACCTAACAAGACAAACACGACATGCACATCATTTCATCTTTTCTCAATGGACCTCACCGAATTGTCATCCTAGTTCCTTCCAATATCACTTTAAACTATTGTACATCATCGAATGTGATTATAAAGGAGCTACGATAATCAATTGACATAATACTTTGCAAGTTTCCAAAATATTTCATCTCATCTACTACAATATTCGGATCCATAGATCGTTGTCGACTCTCTTGCTCAAACTTTTCCATGATACCACAATTCGCTATGGAGCATATTTTATCAATGTGTTTAACTAAAACATGTCACTTGCGCGATCACATCGTGCTGTAGATTTTATACTATATATTGAAATAGTTAGGTTAGTTATTGCGTATAAAATCTAGATATGAACATAAAGAAAGCATGTGATCACCTTCGGACTACATTCCCTCAAGAATTCCCACTTGTCCCTAGAGATAGGCATAAATCATGGCATCTTCTCTACGTCCTTGGGATATCAAACCGATCGATGGTATGTATTGTGTTGAAATTTTGATCGTGCTCCCTCCCTCTCTCTTCTAGCCTACTTGCACCTACCAAGCCACTTCTCTATGGATGCATGATGCAACATACAAAAACAATTCACTTTCTCCTCCATGGTACCATCCATTCTCTTTTCTATCCCATTTCCAACCACCACATTTCTGGTCAGTCTATCATTATCCTTCAACATCTAAAGTATTTTGTTGTTTGAATCCACTGTTAGTAGCCACTCCAAAATATATACTAATGTCTCCAACACTAGCCAACCTTTTGCCATGCTACCTTCTAACCGAGCTCCTTGTCACACAAAGCCCTTCAGGGTTTTTATGAAGTGCTCCAAGAAGAACATCCATTGTGTATGGATAGGTCCAACAATATCTACTTCATCCATGAGTTGTACCAAGAGGTGAGTTTGTATCATGAGCATGCTTGTGGGTACGTACTTCTCAAAGAGACAAACATATTTTTATCGTCGAATGTATTTTTGGAGGAGTGAGCTCGTAATTGTGATTGGAAGTATGAATTACTAGAAATTTAAAGCATTACAAACATCAAATCGAGACAAAATAGTGAAATACTAAGGTCACTTGCTATCAAGGTTGAGACAAATCTAGCATATCTTATGCTAATCATGGAATTTTAGTCTTGTTAATTGGTCATCTTTAGAAAAAGCAGACTTCAGATAATACATTATACCCATCGGAATGCAAATAGATATGATAATTTGCTTCACTATGCACTCTTCTTTAGTGGACAAGACCCATGGAGTGCAAGGTAGTTACAAGTGACCATGAGAGCTCAACTGTGATCAACCAACTGTGACCAAAGTGCCTTCATCTTACCTACCTCCTTCAAATCCATTCATACCCCTACATTGTCTCTCTTTCTTGTGATATGGCCTTATAATAAGTTGCCCACATTCTTGAAAATGTGCGTAGGATCCAACAAATGGTTTATCTATAAGTGGGTCCAATATGGCAACTCATAAAAAATTGAGAACCATTGCATTCTGCTTGGATTTGACTTCTTGTGGAACATTTTTAACTCATACTAGCTTTGGGCATTGATTCGTACTAGAGATTGTCCAATAAAACCTTCCCTTAGTTCATGACCTTTGGCAAAAAAGTAACGTGTCCCTAATACAACATCTTCTTTATAGTTCATGACCTTCAGGAGTCTAATCGTGGCCCATACAATGGACATGCATGATAACCTGAGGTGACCAAACTTGTCACAATATCCATATCTAGTCAACATAAACTTGAATAAGCCATGTTAGATATCAACAAAGAACAAAAGCCCACTTACCTGAGCACTCTTTGAATCCTAAAAAGTCATGCATGGTCCACATAAGAATGGCTCGTACATTAGCTAACCATCGACCATCATACTTGCTAATGTCTTTCATAGTGATCTCCTCCTTCCATAAAATCTTAAGCTCATCAACTAATGGATGGAGGTAAACATCCATTTTCTTGACTTTGTAGCACCCAAAAATGAGCAAGCTAAGGATTAGGTGTTCTTTCTTTGTAGAAATCCATGGTGGGATATTGTAGTTTACAAGGACGACAAGCCACACACTGTAAGAAGTTGAGTGGAGACCAAATGGATTCATGCCATCCATAGCAAGATCGAGTCGAAAATTCCTTAGATCTCGTGCAAATCCTAGAAAAGTGGAGTCAATGTGGCTCCATGCATGTAAATTTGTTGATATTCGTTGAACTCCATCTGTGGATCCATTTTGCATATGCTACATTGTTAAGCTCGCCATGCTTGATATACGAAACATGTGACATATATACAGTATAAGTGGAAAGTGTTTGAGAACCTTCTGAGGGATGGTTTTCCCTTGCAAGTCCTATTGATACCTATAAGAACCACACTTTGGAGATATCTACATAGTCTCATAGTCTCCTCGAAATAGCACACAATCATTGACACGTGCATGGATGATATTGTAGTCTATGGTAAGCTTTTGTAACACCACTCATGCATCATCATAGGACTCAAGCATCGTGTTTTCAAGTGACAATATGTGATATTTTAGTAACTTGAAAAAAAAAACTATCTTTGAAAAGCATAAAAATTATTTTTATAACAGAGTTAAAAACAAAGGAACATAGTATATACATGAACAACTCGATCACACTCTCATCGTTCCATCTATACTTTGCCTATATACTTAGAAGCACAAGTAGTGCCTTTAAATGAGATACTCAACACCTATCATCATACAATGGTATGGACACCTCCTCTCTTAAGTGGTTCAGATGACTTGGCATCCATGGGTAGTAATGCAGCGATCATTGCCTCTATCTTAGATCCAAGATTGGAGGAAGGTCCAAAAGGCCTACCATCTCTTTTGGTATCGAGAAAGGGTGTAGTTAGTAGTGTGCCCTCCAGTGGGTTTATTGGCTTAAGCATTCCATCTATCACACACCCACAACTCTTCTTACAGGCTACAATAGGTGCATTCCTTGGGATGGAGTGCCATCTCTTTGTAGACATTTCTAGGGTACATCTAACATTGTTGTATGTGATATTCCATTAAAGTGTGAATGTAAAGCATGATTTGTATACAGTTTTCTTACCATTAGCTCAATGTTCGAGATTTCTTGGTCAATGATCTTATATCGAAACTCGCCGAAGCATCGCACGTGGTTTATAGACAAGCAACACTTTCATCGAATTGCCAGCTTACACCAAGTGCAAGGATACAAGATATGTTAATTGAGATATGCTTCACAATCTTGGATGTCACGACCATTATGGTCGTCCATTTGGTCTATTTACAATAGACAATATGCTTTTGTTTCCTTCATTATTTCTCTTTTCCCATTTTAGTCTCTACTTCTCTTTCTCTATTCTTATATTTCCCTCCATTCCTTTTCTCTCCCCCTCTCTATTTCTTTCCCTACCCCTCTTTCTCTCTCTCTCTCTCTCTCTCTCTCTCTCTCTCTCTCTCTCTCTCTCTCTCTCTTCCTTTCTTTGTTTGCCTCCCTTTATCTCTCTTTGTTTCTCTCTTCCCCCATCTCTCTCATTGTTTCTCTCCCTTCCCCCATCTTTCTATTTCTCTCTTCCCATCCCTCTCTCTCTTTCTCTCTCCATCTTTCTGTTTTTTATGAAGCCTCTCTCTCTTCCCTTTTTTATTTCTCTCCTTCTTTTTCTCTATTTCTCTCTCTCCTTCTCTTCCCACTCTCATTCAACGCATCTCTTTATAAACAAAATTAAGGAGAGAAAACAAGAAACCTAAGAAACAAAGAAATGGAAAGCAATGTCTCCCTCCCTCTCTTTATATATATATATATATATATATATATATATATATATATTCTTCCTTCTCTCCTCCTCTCTATTTTTCCCTTCCCTCTCTTTCTTCCTTCTCTTTCTCTCTCTCCCTTTTCTCTCCCCCTATCTATTTTTATCTCACCTTCCTCTCTATTTCTCTCCCCACTCCACTTTCTCTCTGTCTTTCCCTTTCTTTGTTTTCTCTCTCTTTGTTTCTCCCTCCCCCTATCTCCCTCATTGTTTTTCTCACTCGCCCTCCTCTCTCCCTCCTTTCATCCCTTGCTTCTCTGTAAACAAAAACAAAGCAAGAAGAGGCAACATACCTATATCAAAGGCTCGAAGATGAAACCCTTTGTGCCTCCTCTTCACAGCTTTCCTCCCTTCTCCCTTGCACCCTTCTCTTTCTTCTTCGCATATGTTAGCGATGGTGATGATGAGCTCACACACACACACACACACACACACAAGTTTGAGCTCTCTTGCTCTCTCTCGTAAATGTTTTTAGCAAATGCCACACTTGGGTTTTTGGTGCTGTTTTTGTCAAGAATAACATCACTTTTTGAGATGCTATTAGCGTCACTATTGGTGTCGCTATTTGTGTAGCATCACTATTTTCATTACAAATGCAAATTAGCGATGCAAATAGCGACACTACTATTTTGCATCGCAATTAGCCGTTCATATCACCCCATTCCCTTGTAGTGAAAGGCCTAGACTCAACCCAAAACCTTGCTCAAATCACTTGATATGATGTTTGGAAGGATGCCCATTTCTCAAACTAGGTCCACCACTCAGGCACCTACATGATCCTTCTATTCCTAGAAGACAACATGTTGTGTAATTGATGTACCATGTACTTTGACCACTTATGCTCTGAAGAGCACCCTGACACAGCACCATGAGAACCACAAACCGGCCAAGAGAGGCTACAAGCACACTTGCTGGCCATGAAAACCTGCAAGAAAACTCTCCTTCTTCTCACCAAGAACCATGCTCTCCAAGCACACAAGAGAGAGGCACACAAAAAATCGATAGATTAAAACCATCCTCACTCTCTTCCTCTTCATCACTCTCCATTAGATTAGGCAATGAAGCACAAGAGAAAAGAGCAAGAACAAAAAAGATGAGAGTTGTGCCAAAATGAGAGAGAAGAAAATGAAGTGTGAGAGAAGAAGATAAAGGAAGAGAGAGGGTGTAACCACCTCAATTTCCCACCTCCTCAAATCACCCGACAAACCTCTTTTTTTTCCTTTCTTGATATTATAAAATTGAATTGCATACATCTTGGCTAAGGTCTAAAAGACCCTTTATTTGTGGAATGAGACAAAAGGTGTTTGACCTTCCCTTTCCTTTCAACATTTTTTAATGTGAGCCTTTTGGACTATACATTTTACATTGCTTCATATTTGATTTTTTTGACAAAAATTACATTTGCAATGGGTCATTATACAAAAGATATTTCTATGACGAGCACATTTTGGTGCCTATTTTTGCACATATTTCTTAGTTATCATTCCTCCCACACTTAAGTGTGAAGCCTCCCCGCAAACAAATTTGAAGAAGAACCACGATCAGCTCTTTGAAAAATCTTCATATTTGGTCTTAATTTTCTTCTTGGACCTTGAAATTTCCATGGGATAGGAAAGGAAAAAGCACACAATAGAAAAAACACAACTAGGACGGGGAGCCTAGGTTTAGAAACACTCGAAAAAAATATCACAAGAGAAACACAAAGGATAGGGTTTTTCAACAAATTGAATGCAAGGTCAACGTCACTCTCAAGATAGGAAAGAAATAATAACCACACCATGAAGCTCATTAAAACCAAAAAAAAAAAAAAACCATCCAACACTCCCTCACAAAAGATATTGCAGTTATGCACTCCACCTGGTTCTTTTTAGAGAGGACAAGGAAGGTAGGTTTTATTTGAAAAGAAAACTAAGAAGTATAGAAAGATAACTAGATGTGTGGTTTTATGAGGACGGAAGTTCTTGATGAGATAAAGAAAGAGGCACAAGGAAGAATGAACCCAAGGATGTGAACAAATTTATAAGGAAAGGGTAAATTATTAGATTTAAATGTTTTTAAGATTAACGATTTTTAAAAGGAATTCTCTATGTGACAAGACGAAGATAAAGCACATGCGGCATGTAAAGAATCTAAGAAGAGGAGATGACATGACGACTAAACTGTTGCTTTTGTGTGGAGGATGGGTGGAGATGGAAATGATAGGAAACCTGATGAGGAGATTATTTCCGTTTGTGACTGCGAAGATGGCAGCAAGTGACAAGAGTGCGCCATTGCATGAAGACAACAGGCATATGGCTAAGGTGCTAATGGAAGATGAGCTCAGCTCCTCTTGCATCTTCCGAAAATATTTTTTGATCTCATGCGTATGTTCATCATCCTCTTGATATTCATCACCATGAGGACGGTATTGCTACTTCAGATGTTGAGAAGCAGACCACAAGCTAGTCGGCATTTCATAATTCAATGAGCTATGGCCTGGATTTGAACCGCCATATTATGATAGTGGACAATGACAATATCACGCCAACAGTTGGTAGGCAGTGGTAGCCACAAGTTTTTTTGGAATGGATGTTGTCAAAGAAGCCAAACACTGCACAAACTATAGTGAAGGAAAATAAGATGAGAGGCCATGTGCAGGAAGGCGTCGAGGGCATCACCATCTCTCTCTTTGCAATAATAATCTCGTTTTGAAACCAACATCTTCTTGAGAGGACTCCCAGGTTCAATGGTAAATCTCAAGCAACAAGAATAGAGGGTTCAGTAAACCATCTTCTTCTCCATCATCTTCCCATAGATAGAGCTTTTATCTTCTTAGTTCTAGAGCACCCATCTCTTCCTCTTGAGAATGCAGCCAAGAATGAAGCCTTCCATGGCCCAAAATCAGACTTGCAAACCGTTTCTCTTGCAAGCTCCATGACCACCTCTTCTCGGCCAGTGCACCAAATGAAGAGCACCCTACCACGGCACCATGAGAACAACGAACCGGCCATGAAAACCTGCAAGAAACTCTCCTTCTCACCAAGAACCATGCTCTCCAAACACACAATAGAGCGGCACACAAGAAATAGATAGATTAAAACCATCCTCACTCTCTTCCTCTTCCTCACCCTCCATTAGATTAGGCAATGAAGCACAAGAGAAAGGAGCAAGAACAAGAAAGATGAGAGTTGTGCCAAAATGGGAGAGAAGGAAATGAAGCGTGAGAGGAGAAGATAAAGGAAGAGAAAGGGTGTAACCACCTCAACCTCCCACCTCCTCAAATCACCCGACAAACCTCTTCCTTTTCCTTTCTTGATATTATAAAATTGAATTGCATACATCTTGGCTAAGTTCTAAAAGACCCTTTATTTGTGGAATGAGACAAAAGGTGTTTGACCTTCCTTTTTCTTTCAAATTTTTTTAATGTGAGCCTTTTGGATTACACATTTTGCATTGCTTCATATTTGATTTTTTTGACAAAAATTACGTTTGCAATGGATCATTATACAAAATATGTTTCTATGACGAGCACATTTTGGTGCCTATTTTCACACATATTTCTTAGTCATCATACTCTTGAAAGAATGTAGCTTGAAAGCATGCCTTGTATTTCAAGCACAAAATGCTTACAAAAAGATTGTGGATGCATTGGAAATTATAGCTTCTACTTTTTGCTCAATCCTCCATATACATGTGCAAATAGAGTTCCTTGATTTAAGTTATCTTCTCTTAGCACTTATAGCTCACCCCTCATTGATGAATAGTTATTGCTTCACTCCATCCCCACTCTTGCATGCACTCTTGTTGACAACAATGATATGAGAACCCCTCTCTTAGTCGATGTAGACCTTCATGGCCCTCGTCTCAACCTTTTCCCTTTGCCTCTCTATCTAGGGATTCCTAATTAGTGGTATATCTCCCATTGTGGCATGCAAAATGTATGCTCTCAATGAGGGTGTGGTCTCTCATGCATGTGCTTCTAGATCTATTGAATATAGCCTCAATATGCCTCATGCCATGGAGTGCAGTAAAAATTGTGTAGTAGTTTAGTACGACATTCTGCATGGCATGGAAGTAGTTTGAGAGGTAGGGTTATACAATGCCCCTATCGTGATGTTTCAAAACATGAGTGTGTTGTGAGATGCTCATGGTCCTTGTTCCCATGTGTGCAAAAGCTCGGGATAATAAAATCTTGCCTCCTCCTTTTATTAATCCAACTCTTTAATCAGGTTCCTTCCAACTCATACAAGCATTTAATTGACCAACAAACTATATACATCAAGAGAAATGAAAGCAAAAATAGAGTCCAAACTCCTAGCTTATTTGCAACCCATTTTTTATTCAATTATCAAAATACATAAATAAAACAATTACACATGCCATCTAAGTCCCAAAATAAACCTATCCTATCTATCCTTAGGAGTTTTTTGGTTTAGTAAAAACACATGACATTGTTTGTAAGTTGTTTGGGTCCCATGAAATTGATTCCCCATTTTTTTAAGGGTTTGTGTGCATGTACATGAAAGCCTTTCTGATATAAGTTTTATATGTTGGCACTCATTGTAATGTTTTATAAAACAAGTCATATCCTTGAATAGAGTTGGCCACTACACTTTTGAATGTAAGACTTTCTTGGATATGGTAGCAGCATCAAAGTGACCACTTGCTATTCCTTTGTGTGCTTCTTTTAGCACATCCTCAATCTCATGCTCAAGTAAGTTACTCATGAATATATGTGTGCATCACGTGGGTTCAAAATAAGGTATTTTTACAATACCATATTCATACATTTTTTACATATAGAAGGGTGTAATATAAAGGGGTTATTTACAAATTGAATAGAAAAGGGTTATGTTTTATTTAGAAAAAAATAACAGATTATGATATTTATAAATAGGCCTTGAATGCATGTGATGTAGAGGATATATATAAAGTAACTTCCCAGAGATCTCATGCTTAGACATGTCTTTAAAGAGGACTATATTGCACCAATAGATAGACTTGACTTGAGATGTGACTTTTCTATCATGGATCTTACTAAGCCTTTCTGGATGTGAATAATATCATTGGAGTAATAGGGTCTCAAGTTGACTTTAAATAGTTGAGACTCTTATTGTACTCTAAATAACTACACATCATATAGATTATCATAAACTCTAATTACTTTCTTGCAACTTTTGATTCAAGGCATGTGATCAACCATCTAGTATTGGTTTCCCTTCAACACAACCATAGAGAAATCAAATTCTAGCAAAAGTAGAAGTCATTGAGCAATTTAACTTGTAATGCACCACTTATTTTCCAAGAAAAAGTAGAAGTCATTAAGCAATTTAACTTGTAATGCACTACTTATTTTCCAAGCACAACAATGTATGATGGTCTACAAGGAATATGAATGGTGTATAATAAGTAAACAATACAAAAAATTATTTACATCATAAACCATAATGCCCCACATTCATTTGTAGAATAATTTATATTAGCCTCAAACACACTATTAGTGAATTTGGGAATTTTCAACAAGTTTAGCACTCGTGGTCAAAACTTTCTCTTTGCTATAACTCTCACATATTTGCTTCAAATTTATTGTTCAATAGCTCAACAGATTCCATTTTGGATTATGTTTCCAATGATGTGTCATATAATAGCTTTGAAAAACTTAAATATATATTTTTGGAGTCCCGACATATTCTAAATAATGAAGAATGGGACTTGAAAGATTCCCAAATTCATCAAATTTGTGTTCTCAATGAGTTGTCTATTGACAAAACTCACAAAAATTGTCATCTAACTAAGTAATACCCAAGTGTGCATGTATGCTCACCTAATATTCCAAGCTCACTTGGATTTCTACCCATCTCTCAAGCCAACAACTTATCTCTTTTGCACAAGAATAGAAGACTAGCACTCCCCTTAGGAAGTGAATGCAAGTAAGGTATTACTT
The DNA here is from genome assembly GCF_053477565.2 of Lygodium microphyllum. Taxonomy (NCBI): domain Eukaryota; kingdom Viridiplantae; phylum Streptophyta; class Polypodiopsida; order Schizaeales; family Lygodiaceae; genus Lygodium; species Lygodium microphyllum. The sequence goes on along the minus strand of NC_141137.1, from coordinate 128,922,692 downwards.
GCAAGTAATAGGAGTCCACAAAGAATCTTAAACAATTACATTCACACTATGACAAGTATTCCACCTTTTGCATCCCACAATCCATCCTTTGAGTTCCACTTGAAAAGAAAGGACCACCAATTAAGTATACCACTATTAACAACACAATCCTCTCCAAAGCCTTATCACTATAATCATAACCCTTGATTGCCATATACCAGAATATCTATACACATTTTTTACCTTCATTAGCAATATCAACCATTACTCTGCCACCAATGGACCATATCACTAGTGTCCCAAGCAATCCACATCTAGGGTGCATGCTGCATTCTATGTCGAGTGCTAAGGGACTAATACTCATCTACAAGGGGAGTAAATATTAACCTTAAGAGGCAATGAAGACAATGAAAAAAGCAAGCTCAGAGTACTAGAAATTGTTTTTGAGAAGAGAGTACATTTTCAAACTTCATGGTATTAGTTTAGTATCACTTGTCTATAAGGTATAGTTGTATTTTATTCCATCTATTACTTGTGGATGAGAGATCATTATATTTTTGTAAAATTATCGAAGAGTCAACTTACTTTGAGCAAGTTGCAATATCTATCAGAGTTAAATTAGAATACGTACAACAAATGTGAGGGATAGAAAAAATCTACATTCTCTCTTACTTAGAATAGGTTCAATGAGGCCAACTTGTATGCATAAATTGAGAGAAGAACATGTCAAGAGTAACCAAAAGTGGTGAGATACAACTAAGTGAGATGTAGTCAAATCACAATAGAGTTGCCCCCTTGAATTAATAAGAGTATCCCTCCAATGTTCCATTGTTGATCTCTTGTCATTCATGACACATACTCTAGTCTAATATATATAATTATAGGGGGGAAAAATGTTAATGCATTGTGCTATTTCACTTGTTAGAAATAGGCAACCAAGCAGTTTTTAAAAAAAAGGGTGCATGGTAATTTGTTTGTAAATCAAACAATTTTTTTTTGAGGTTGTGCGTTGAGATTCTTTATTTGAAGAGCTTTCCAATGATATATAGCATGGCATGATAGATAACATTTCTATTGTTAGTTGTCTTTGGATCTAGTTAGGAGATCTAGAATTTGTGCTAAGTTAGCTATCCATGAACATGCCACCTTGTAAGGGTCAACATGCTTTTGTCCTATAATAATTTCACTCTAATATTATTCAATTCTCTAATTTTAGTCCCATCTAAATCTTCCTAAAATTTTACTATAGTCTCCTTATAATTTTTACTCTAAATTTTCTCTAATATCACTCTAAACCTCTAGTTAATTCTATTTTCTTATAAAAACAAAGTATGTTGGACAAAGCAAGCCACATTTTTCTCTCTTTCTTCTCTCTTTTACTCATCAAAGGAAATAAAGGCTTATGGACTTCACCTTGCAATAATGACATAAGAACAAGGAGAAAGAACAAAAAGTGGGAAGGAGAGTGCATAGAAAATAAGTATAAGAGGAAAGGAGAGTGCATAGCTTGAAGGATACTTTACATATTCACTATTCACTTTGCCTCCCTCATATTTTGTAGATTTTGGGGTTCACAAAAGAATAGAAGGTTTCATCCGAGTGTTGCCTTTTTTCTAAAACTAGTAAAAAGCATTAGAATTTACATAATTAAATAAGACTAGATTAAGCCATGCTCATAATGGTGCTTATAGTAACAGGAGCAAAAATGCAGCAAACATTTTGAAATTGATTTGAAATAGAAAGACAAATTAAAATGCTAATGTTATTAGAATATACATTATAGTTTTTTTTTTGTGATGCTACTAGTGACACTTGAAAATAATCATTTCTAGCATATTCTTTGTGAGTGACGGGGAGGGGAGAATGCTTCCATAACTTGTTTCATATGTAAAGATCAATTACCGATAACCAAATCAAGGAATTTCATATCCAAGGTAGCAAAAACTCGCATTGCTTGCTCCACTAGATGAACGGCTTGCAACTTTTAGAGCTAACATTATCAACACTTTAGGCATCCCTAGACCTCTAGGACCACTTATTTCTCATCCCCCAAGTGATGTTCCCCATACATTCCATTGAAGAGTGTGTAGAAGAGGAGTACAAAACCCATATGTCCCCTATGATACTACAGAGAGGGACATTCTATAATGCCAATCATGATGTTGGGATGAGTAACTTTGAAACCTTATGAGACCCTTGCCTATTGGAGATGTTGATAGCTAGGTGACATATCTACAAGATATCCTAAAAAATAGGAACCACCAAAGGAAAATGAAATTGACCAGAGGTGACTTACACATATTTATCTAGAGTATCCCAAGTCAAAAGCTAGTACAAGCAAGGTAATCATCCCATTAGGATGACTCGCCCTCTTTGCTATCAAAATGATCAAGGACAAGGATATTGTTCCAATCCCCATTAATTCCATTACAAGAGCACATGGAAGGATGGAAGAAGTAAGTGTTCTTGGATCAACTATCATGAATGGATTAGAAGTTGGTAAGAAGAGTGACAATAAAAAAGCCAAGTGCATTGAAATCATATTATAGAGTAAAGGATTGTCTATCCTCCAATTGGTTAGAAGAGTGCAAATAAAAAAGCCAAGTGCATTGAAATCAAATTTTTGAGTGAAAGACTCTGTATCCTCAAAGGACTAGTAGCCACTTAAAGTACCAAGAGCACCACTAAGTAGAGAAGCATTAGGGGAGTTTTGAGGTCTCAAAAATGATATGCAAGAAATCCTAGAGAGAGAACATATTTTAGGAAATATTTTTTTTAAGATTTTTAAAACCTTTTATATTTTGGTAAGTAAATTTATCAAAAATTGTTAATAAGTCATTGTCGCGATATTCTCATGGTCACATCAAACCTAGAAATCTAGTCTGCCATAAAGGTGACAAAGATTGTCATAATGAAGATCTTACTCATCCTCACCTACGTGCAAGAAATATATGAAAATACCCCTTATCTATCCCCTATTTATGGGACCTTACCTTATAAAATGTACCTTCCTTCCCTTAAATAACCCCCCTCCCTTACACTCATGTGGTACCTTATGGTAAACGCTAGTGGAGCCCCCATGGTCACATAGGGAAGTCGTAATAGCTTGTATTTACTCTAGACAAGTTTTCATTTTGGCACAATGGAATCTTAGATGGTGTATTATTTTTTTTTTCATTTTAACTCATGTATCTCCTCTAGGATATTCTAGCATTGCTTACATTAGGAGAAATATGGACTTCCTTTTTTCCCCTTGAGGAGTGAATAAACAAAAATAGGCCTAACCAATGAGAGAGTTGGGATTCCACATTCATGTAGCATGAATCTTTCATCCATATCTTGGCCTAAATCTTCCCTCAAGAATAAAATAAGGGGAAATGTGGGGAGTACAAGGCTACCACTTCCTAAAAGTTAGTGACTCAAATTTTCATTTTCTCATTTTTTAATGTTTGACTTTTCATATCTCCCCTTTTTAGTTTCCCCCTTTTTCTTAGGCAGAACTTAAATGTATCATTTCTCTTTCCTGCTTCTTCTTTCTTGATGAAATTTTACAGCCTCATTGTTGCTTGTCGTATTTGTAACCCTATAAAATTTCATTGCCTCTACACAAACACAGAGTGAGCTTCTCATGTTTTATGAGAGCGAAACTTATTCCACAAAAGCCCTGAGAAATTTTTAACAAAAATTTATAGATATATTTTTCTCTTCCATGGATGTTCTATGGTAAAGTTTTATCTCGTTTGGAAAAAAATGTGATATTTTGACTTTTATTTTCAATCTTCTCAACTTCTCGTAATTAGATTTGGACAGCTCTAGACCATTAAATAGAGGAAGTCTCGAATAAAATAATCCAAAATTCATAACCTAACACCTTCCAGAGTCGATAAGATATGTAGACATTCTTCAAGAAAATCACCATATGAATGATAGTCATGGCCTTGTAAATCAGAACTGACTAAGCATATTTAAAACTTAGAAAGTAAAAGAAATCTTAAAGATTTAAAAAAGAAAGCTTATGGAAGGAGAAGACGACGAACGGGGCCATCGCCCCCCCTTTTTAACAAAAAAATGTTGCCATATTTCTCTCTCTTCCCAAATTGGGAGATGCTAAAAGCATGAAACAAAGCCTGAATTCCCCTCCTCAATCTCAGCAGAAGACTCTAGTAATCTCTCCCTTTTCTCAGTTCAATAAGTGGCCTAAATTGGAGCAAGATCATCTGAGAGCCAAGCAAATCAGTCATGGTATCTCTGGCACCCTCTCTTGATCTCAAAGATCATATTTCCAACATTAGATTGCATATTGAAAGCTTCCAAATTGCTGGATTGCCAATATACCCTCTAAAAAGTGTTCCTCTTCTTGGTCACAACCCATAAACCCCTTCTTCAATTTAACTGTAAATATGGAGCATGAGGAGCCGTTGTGGAGGCAGCCTAATCAAAGAGAAGAGGCTCTTCTCAAACCAAGAGTATAGAGCAAGAGGGAGTGGGGCAAGAGGAGCAGCAGGACATAAATTCTTGTCATGAAGACAAGGAGGATACTTCGCCAACTCTTGCAATCGAATCCCCCATTCCTTCTATCTTCACTTCCCTATTGAATCAAGACTTTACTCGAATTTTTCTCAATTCTTAGTGATCATCATCCCCCATCAATCCATTTGTGACAAACCCAAGCTCTATTGTCAAAATCCCCTCTATAATTTCGTGATTAAAAACCATGGCCTCGAAGAAGAAAATTATGAAGGTTGCAGAGGCATGAGCTACCAATAACGCTCTACAGATATACGATCACTACAAATGGAATGGTGAGTACTGGATTACATACGAAGCTATGAATACCATCAACCAAGCACTCGTCATCGTAGATCCCCATGTACCATATTTCAATATTAAAGAAGGCTAGCAGATCATCACCCTAACAAAAAGCTGCATTCATAAAATAGGAAATTTTTAAATCTCCTGAATAAAATCTTTTAAAAAAAATATTAAACAAAAATTCCAAGGGATAATTTGGGTTTGTATGAGATGTTCCAAGGAGAAGTACAAGGAAGGTATTGTATTCTTAAAAAGACTTAAAATTTTTGATTTGTATTGAACTAACGGAACCTTTGATGGCTAAACACAGACACTAATTTTCCGTATGGAAAAAAAAGGGGTATTGAAGTGTAATTTTCATAATAAAACTAACCAAGATTTTTTTAAAGCAAAGACCCAAGAACTCCGTTGAGAAAAGAAAAGACCATCACGATAATTGTTCTAAAAAATAAAATTATTGTTTAGATTCAATCTAGGCTAGATCTTGAGGGGAGGGTAATCCAAGAATATTATTGGAAGATATTGCCACTTATGCTAAGTTTTACCTTGATATTATTATTTTTGGAAAGGAAAGAATTGTCTCAAAAATAAATTTATTAAAAGTTTACGTATAATGCATCCAAAATAAGATGTTTATGTTTGTAAGTTAGGTACTAATCTTTCCTAAAATCATCATGCTAAAAGATGCATGATTGAGTACATATCATTGAGACTGAGGCAGTATTTGATGAACACAGAAGAACGCCAATTGAGGTAATGTTCTTTGATGGCGCTGTCAAGCGTTTTTTTAAAAACTGAAACCCCCAGTTAAATTATAGTTAGGTTTGATTTTTTCTAGCTTAGTTGTTTGCGTGAATGTTTGTTTTGTTGTTTTGTAATTGGATTTGTCTAGCTTAGGATTTTTTTCTATCATTTTGTTTGATTTGTTGAGTGTGAAACTTGATAGCCTTGGTCGAGCTTGGTTTTTTTTTGGACAGGATGAAGCTTGTGTTTGCTACTACTGAACATTGTGGAGCAAAGTATGTTTTCTTGTCGAGACTCTTGCACATCATGGGGATAATGGGTTCATGAGCACTTCACGTTGCACTTGTTGATGCACTACACTCAGGGGTCGTCTCCTGTTCTTATCAAATACTTCCATGCCATGGGTAGGATTATACACGCTTTGCACCATCATTGAGTACTAGCACGGCATGAGGCCTGCTGCAGCTATATGCAATAAATCTTAGTTGTACATGCATATGAGAGAGCACTTGTCATTGAGCATGCACATTTCTTGCACACACGATATTTGGGATGCTCATCACAAAGTTAGGAACCTCTGGTTGAGTGTGTAAGGAGGTTGGGCGAGTTTAGAGGGTCGTAAAGGACGCCACCAATTGTGAGATGGGTTGTTCTTATCTGGTCAACATCTTGAGGACCATCATTTTCTTGAGAGATTGTGAGAATTGGATGGGTGGAGCAGAGTATATCATATCTTTTTGAAGAGCGTTGAGAGGAGAGTATAAGGATATAAATTAACATGGAATTGTGTTTACATTTTGCATGACCCACGATCACATCTAGATAGGCTAGGCATGCTCTTCGATGCATTCATAATCATGTGTGGAACATTAATTGATTGGTTGCATATCATGGATTCAACTTTGCATATCTTCTCAAATCATGTATGTATGGGCATGAAGTACTATTTCATAGCATATTCCTGCTAGGACACACTACATTAAAAAAAACTGGTTCATATCCAGAGAATATTTATTTTGAAGACTTAAGGATCAAAGGAAAAGATTGTACATTTTACATTGTCAGCGAGTATTTCTTGAAGAAAAAGAGGGCATGTGTGCTGAAAGTGTGTTTGCAATTACAAGAACAATAGGCCAGGGAAGGGAATAAGTCATCCAAGATAAAAGATGGAGAAAAATGATGCGATTTACGAAAATCAATATTTTTTCCCATTTTTAATGGATTTTCGTAATTCTGCTCACGTTGGCTTGTCGATCAGATGTATTCCGATCATTTTGAGTACCCAAATAACTATATTTGGAGTTCAAATGACGAAGTTATGATCCAAACAATTTGCAAACATTCATAGAGTAGAAAAAACGAAAATAGTGAAAAGCAGTAGAAAAGCAAAATCCAAAAGCTGAAAGAAAAAAGCCTAATGTATGTGAGTGTGGATAGAAAACTATTTAAGGAGAGAAGATTGAAGAGTTAAGGGCATTCCCCCTCTTGTACAATTGTATTTTGTGAGAGAGGAGAGAGGAGGATCGCATGCTAGAGTGAGCTCTTGTCATGCAAATTTGAAAGTTGGAGTTGTTGGATGCCAAGGCGCCGAGTGTCGGCTCAAGGTTGTTAGGGTATGAGAATATATTTCACTTGGTTTGTTTTTGAATTATTGGTATTTTTATTGTGTTGTGGTTGTGTGATGCTCTACCTGCACACGGGTTTTAAATTATTTTAAGCTATAAGAGGTGTTGTTTATTGTTTTGTTTTTTGTGTGTGGTTCGTGTGGTGTCTGTCAAAATATTTAAATTTTTGTGTTGTGTTGTGCATTTGACAAAGTCAATTATCCCAACCGGCACTCCTTATCGTCTCGTTATCGGGTTGTGAGTGAGGCTTGCTCTCGATCACTGCTCGTGTAACATCTCTTTTTTGGTGCCCCCGCTGAGGAGTGTCGAAAATGACTTTGTTTTGATGTTCTACTTGTATGTGACTTAGTTTTGATTTCTTGTGATTGTTGAAAGTGGCTAATGATTTTCCTAAGTTCCATGGTAATCATACTGAAGATCCTGAAAGTTTTTTAGAAAAAATAGAGCTGTGTTGTTTGATAGAGAGAGTGACTAATCCTGAGGCTAAACTCCAGATTCTTAGGTATCAATTGCAGGGAGAAGCACGAAATTGGTTACTTGACTTTGAGATAATCTTGAAATTTAAGAGACAAAATTTGGACTATGAGACTATTAAAAATGCTTTTTTAGCTAGGTTTAAAAAAAGAGAAAGCAATGTGAGATTTGGGCGAAAATAGAAACTTGTGTTAAAAAAGATGATCAATGTGTTGAGGATTTTGCTAGGGAGTTTGAAAGATTGTGGAATCGATGGAGTTTAATATTGTTAGAAGGTGAGATAGCCCCAGTTATGTTGAAGATAATGTATTTTGTAAATGGATTGAAATTAGAATATTAGAGAGTGAAATTAGAGGTAAAAAACCCTAAGACTTTTGAGGAAGCGGTGAAGATAGCTCAATATCAAGAGCGGAACACCAAAAGAAAAAACGAGTTAGGGTTTGATGAACTAAGCGAAAAGTTGAGTTCAAGGCAAGTTGAGAAAAAAGTTTTTGAGGAGCAGAGAGTTAGTTATATCTATCCTGAGAGAGGTATACTATATTCTCTATTTAGGAGAGATGAGTTGACTCATGAGAAATCAATTGAAGTATGTGAGGAGAAACTCCCTAGGGTGGTTGAGGAGAAAAATACTTGTTTGACTGATTGGAGTGAAGAGTCTAGGAGTGTGAATTCATACCCGCTGACCACGGATACTTCTAGTCCAGTGATTAGTGATTTAACTAAAGAAGAGGGATCGACTGATGATACTTTGGAGCTTGAGGACTATAGAGATGAGCTAGAGATGGATCTGAGTTGTAAAGAAGAAAATGAGAGACCATATTGTTTTAAGGACCAAGAGTTTTCATGTTCTTTGGGAGAGGATGAGAGTCAAGAAAGTTTTGATATTTCTGATGAGGGAAGGTGTGATGAAAATTCTAATAGTCATGGCAGTGTTGAAGAGAGTAAAGAAAATTTAGAGAGTGAGCTTGTTTGCCTTGGTGATAGTATAGATGGATCTGATTGCTTGAAATATGAAGAGAGAATTGAGGTGTTAATTTGTTGCCTAATGAGTTTGTGGAGATTTGTTGTGAGTTTGGTTATGAGTTTGTTGATCAAGAGAATATGGAGGTTTTAGATTCTAACTCATGTTGTGAATTTGGTGTTGGTGTTGTTCACTTTGATGAGTGTGGGAGCTTTCGCTCAACTGCCAAGACCCACGGACCGCTTATTGCTTCAAGCTTTCCAAGCGAGCTCTAATGGCTATCTCTCACCTAGCCGACGCACTGTCGATCCTATGAGTGTAGTGAGCTTACCTTGATGAGTTGCCTCCCCTATCTCACACTCCGGTAGCTCCATGATCCTAGATGCAAGCTCAAGCATCCTCCACCTCCAAGCTCCATCCTCCATAGCCGCGCGTGCAAGAAGAGAGAAGAGAAGAGAAGAAGAGAAGAGGAGATGGTGAAGAGCTTCACCCTCTTGATCCCTCACTCTCACACACTCACTCCCTTACACTCTCACACTCCCTCTCTCAAGAGCACACACAAGCAAAGAGATGAGAAGGAGAGAAGAAGAAGAGGACTCTTGTTGCCACACACCAAAAGAAATTTAAAGTTGCACTTTTTGCCTCGGTTCATCTTTAGAGGCCGCTTGCGTGTCTTTTCTATTTTTCCATATTCCTTTTGCTTTTTCCTTCATTTTTCCACCATCTCAACTTGGGGTTAACATTACCCCCCTCCTAGACGAGTGCCAGTCCCATGGCACTTCGGTGTTGGGTTGGTGTAAGGGTAAGGGCCACATGTAAACTCAGGTGCTTGTGGAAGCTTAAGAATGATGTTTGTCGGAGTAGTTAACTGGATGTCATGGGTTGACGAGGGCCTTTGAAGTTGGTGGTCTGGTGCTTTTGGGGTGCCTGAAGGAGAAGGTGCAGTGCTCTACGTAAGGGGGGTGCTTTCCTCAGCGTGTTGGTGCATTGTGCTTGTGCTAGTGGAATGTGGAGGTGGGTCTAACCGTAGGCGAGCCTGGGTGATGTCCCACACTTGAGGACCCCGTTTGTGCCAAGGGGGGTGCGGTGCCACTGGCTTAGGGTGACAGGTCTAACCAGAGGTGAGTGTTATCTCCCTAGGTATGTCCTGCCCTTGATGGGCCTTAAGCGTGAAGTGGGGGAGCAAAAAGGGCTAGGGGGTTGGGAGTGGAGCCGGCCGACCGAAGCCACCGGACACGCCTAACTTAAGGACCCCTAGGTGTAGTGATCATGCTGTTTGTGGTGATAAGTGCTTCTACAAGTGGGTGATGTTGACCAATCTTTTTTTTTATTGTGGGATGAATGACAGCTAGGCCTAATCCTCTTCATCTGAATGAGGGGGGGAAGGAGGGCAGATGGATTTGCACAAAAATTGGTGGCTTTGCATGTACCCTTTCATGTTCATGCGGACGTGGAGAGAGGTGGTGGAAAGGAAGGGGTGATTACACCTAGTGAATTGGCTGTCACTCATGTCATCTAGGAGAGCTAGGCAAAAGGAAGGTAGTAGGCTAGCTCTCATCATTAAGCGTGCCATAGCGCAGCTATCAATAGAATTGGGATCAAAAAAGAGGGGAGGCAAACCATTTTCCTGTGGTGTCAGATCTTGCTTGAGTAGGAGCTTAAGAAGCCTAAGGTAATTACACGTAGTTATAAAAGCAGGATCAGGACAGGAGGAGAATTCCGCGAAGAAGCACGTCATGGAGTTGATTAGGCTTCCTAAATCAAAAAGGAGGGCATCCTCAAAGGAGGTGGTGTTGGAATTGTAGATGATGGGAAAGTCATGCCTCCCATGGAGGGTGACGACAAAATCCATGCCTACCCTACAAGGATGCACCATGAATGTGGGGTCGTTCCTCTCATAGGATAGGGTGTTGCAAAATGCCATCTAGGTGAGCATGTTAACATTGCAGATTTGCCTTCTCCAGAGGGGTTGGCAGTTGTAGCCCCTTACGATGTGTGGAACTTCGAACACTTTGTCTTGCCAAAATTCTGCTTCCTCCGTGCCCCACAGAGTGGGGGTCTTTGCCCTATCGTCCAGCCATTTTTGGCCCAGTCGGCTGCCAGTCGTATCACCTCCTCCATTACTTTGATCGGCAGGACCCTTCTCAGGCTGCTAGGCATAAGGAAGCTGAAAGAGAAAGAGTCATTTTCGATTTCCTGCCATTCCTAGACCACTAGCTCCGCGTGGAATTGCATTGGGAGGTCATCGGGGCATGGTGGGAGGGATGCGGATGGTGGCTTGGCCTGCAACTACCTTCTGGCTTCTTCCACCAATTTTTTTCGTCGCTCCTTGAGTGTGGCTTGTCTGTCTAGGGGTGGGTCAAGTGGTTGCTATTCCTGAATGTGCGACGAGGAGGGTTGTGGGATCACATCTTCTCTGAATCTGCCCATGCTGAATTCGAGTTCGGCTTCCTCCCCCTGTCGGTTTCTCTATGGTGCTCTCTCTTCAAATCCGAGGGCATTCACTTCCTGGGGGGTTAGGCTGGCCAGCAATAGGTATTTCTGTTGCTCGTCCAGGCTCAGCCTAACCTCCGCAGGTTGGGGTGGCATTTGCAGTCCTGCATGTAGGGCTCTGCATGCAATGCTGAGCTTCCTTTGTGCCACCTCCAATGACTCTCCCTCCTCTGGGTGGATAGTGTCCATGATGGTGTCGAGGAAGGCTTTTTGTTGGGCACCGAAGGCCACTTAGGCGGCTTTTGCCTTGCTCTCTGCAATGATCTTTTCCTTTTCTACCAGAGTAAGGCGTCGTGCCAGTGTCCTCACCCTCTTTTCATTATGCACTGCCCACTCCTCTGCTCTCTTGTTCATTTCCTTCATGCTCTCTCCTTGCTTCAGGGTCAGTATCATGAGCCTTTACTCTTGGTCCTCCAATTCCCTGATTAGCCTCTCCTGTTCTTCTCTTTCAGATTTCAACTGATCGGTTAGGCGCTCAATCTCTTCTTGCTGCTTCTCCATGTCCTGCTTTCTTTTTTCATCCCTGGCATTGAGCTCAGCCATGAGCTCTTCAACTTTAGCAGTTTTTGCAATGAGCTCCTTATATTGCCTTATCAAGAGCTTATGTTCTCTTTGCATCTTCACCAGCTCCTGTGTTTCATTCTCGAGCTGCTGCCTCCAGTGCTCTTCTCTGTCATCCTTAGCCTTCATTTCCTGCTTGAGATCCGCGATCTCCCTTTGCTGCATGGCTATCATCCTTGTTTTGTCAAGCTGGAAGATGGCTATCGATTCCTTCTCAGCTGCCAACTCATCCACAGCTATCTTTCGTTCCTCCTTAGCTTTCTCCAACTGAGAGTATAGCTCGACGACGTATTCATCGTAATTAGCTGGCGGCGTCATCGTTGTTTGGATGGGTGTTGTTGAGGCCTCCACCTTTTGTCGTTTAGGATCTTGCCTAGACTCTGTGTCTATGGTCGGCCGCTTTTGCCCTGTAGCCGTAGTTTCAGTGCTCTTCCCCTGGGCTATCTCCTTGTTAATGAAGTACTGCATCCATGCCACAAGATTTGATACATCTGCACTGGTGGGATGCTAGGGGTGATGGTGGTTGGCTCGGTGGGAGGCACCAATAGAGTAGGAATTGGTTGGATTGGGGCCTTGTACTTGCCCTCAGTTGACAGCGGGCAGCACAATCTCCGGCACCTATGTGCTTGACCCAAGCCTTTCTTCTCTATGTGGGCTCAAACTCCCCAGTTCATCTGCTCTGCTTTGTTGTTTGATGGATTGGCGTGTAGCTTTAGCCAGGTCCTCTTCCTCCTTCCTTCTTAGTTCTTTCTCTTCTTCATCAGCCTTTCTTCGCCTTTCCTCTTCTGCTTTTCTCTGCTCTTCCTTCTTTTTCTCTTTTTCTTTATTTTTCTCTCCTCTGCCTCCTGTTTTGATGCCTTCTTAGCCTTCTTAATTCTTCCTTTTCCTTTTCTTCTTCTTGTTTTTTATTCTTCTCCCTCTCCTTGGCCTCCCTAAGGGACTCTCTCTTGGCCTTCTCTAAGTCCTCTTTCTCTTTCCTACGGCCCTTATCATCCTTTTTCTTCCTTTGAGTTGTCTTCTTTTTGGGTTTCTTGGTTGCCTTCTTGCTTTCCTATTCTTCCCCTTCTTCATTTGTTTCAGTTCTATCGATAGATTCTTCTCTGTCCTGGTGAGAGGGCGTCCTATCGGGCATTTCTCCTTCTCCCTCCTCTGCATTCTACGTCTCTTTTACTGCCTCTTGGATGAGTGCAGTCAAGACACCTCCATACTCGATGTAAGAGGCCTTGGATGAAGCTTTATTCCTTTCTGTAGCCTTGGAGGCTGGAGACCCTCCACCTGCTGGCACACTTCCTAAAGCCAATGCTTTAGCTGCCTGGTCGATAGTTTTTCGTACATACCCGTTCTAGTCAACTTCATCTAGAGTGTGGGCCGCTATGTTCTCCAACACAGGCACGCTGATTCGATGCATTAGGGAGTTGTAGCGCTGGCTGGAGAAGAGCACATGTACTAGCTTTGCTTGCAACCTAGCTTCTGCGTCGGGAATGTCTTGGATGTTGATGCCGTCATTGGTGAGCACCTCCTCCTTTTTCATTTTCAGCATAGCATAGACATCCCTCTTCTGTTTTCTCTTCGTCTTTGGCTCCAATCCCAATGCCTTCTCCACCAAGGCTGGATCTAGACGGGACTTGCACCTGCTTGGTACTTTCTCCTCTACCCACCGTCATTGTGCCACATTCTTGGTCTGGGTTGTATGATCTGAGGAACTCCACACACTTCAGGTGGTCTAGCTCCTGTGAGAAATTTTCAAGGTACTTGCTGAGGTTACATTGCTCGACCACCCTCTTAGCTACTTCCTCCCTAGCCACCACAACTTCTATGTTGCGAACAGTTAGAAACTTAAGCTGGTTGAAGGTGCGGTTTTCTAGGTAGATGCAATATTGCTCTCTTTTCTCATCAGTGAACGGGAGTCGGTGGGCGTGGTCTTTCTGCGACATCTTTTGTTCCTATCATAAACCGTAATTCTCATTAGTGCTTGTGACATGATAATTTGCTGAAAAAGAAAAACTCTATGCTTTTGGATGAATTCATTAAGATCCAATGTAGATTCTCCTTTTCAGACTTTGACTTTTTGCCCTTTACTTTAAAATTTTCATGCCCTTTTCCTACCCCATCCGTTTTTCATAATATATGTCTATGTGCTTCACCGACTTTGATTTGATTCACTGATTCTGATTTGATTCACCTTACCCCCTCCCCTTCTAGCCTGAGAAGAACCCTTCCTAGGATTTAGGGAGGTTAGAAGGTTAAGGGCTTTCGGCATGGAGGTGTAGGGGTTACTTGTGAAGGAGCCAAGTATAGAAATTGGGATTGTATTCCAAATGAGCTTCATAGTCCAAATCAAAGGGTTTAATCCCCACTTGGGTGATGTATGTGAGAACATATGTTAGGAAGTCACCAGAATGGATGGCTAGCAATGTGTAACTCTTCCTCGGTCAACAAGCGGTCGAGGTAGGGGTGTCCTTTGATGTGTTCTTCTAGAAGACGGCCCCGAAGAGTGGTTAACACTCGATATGAGGTTGGTGTGACATATGTGGGGTCATACTCTGCTGTTTTGATAGCACGGCGCTGCTCAGCATTGGTCATTATTCGGCATCCTTCAACTTCCCATTGCAACCTAAGAGTATACCAATGCTTTAAGAATTGGGATTCCGTCTCAGCAAGTCTTGACAGCTCTACAACTTCTTAGTCAGTGATGGCAGAAGTGGTTCATTGATCATACGATGTGATGAGGCGTTGTTTGATTGCTTGCTCTTTGGAGATCACAGTGCTGAGCAATTCAGTAGCAGCAGAGGTAGCGGCTTTTGCGAACACGAATTTAAACGTTTCCCAAGAACAAGGCATTGTTTGAACTTCGGTTTTGCGAAGGATTCGTCCAATAGGCCTAAGTCCAGGCGATCGTAGTTCAGAGCTAGTGACACAAAAGTGGCGTCCAGTCGCTTAATGCAATCCACCACGTCATCCCTTGTTTCTTCAGCTGAATCAGCTGCTAGTGTGAAAAAGGATTTCCTCTCGTAAGAGGGTCTAGGGCCTATGGGTGGTTGGGGTTTGGTAGAACTTGAGCCTTTGGCAACGAAAAGTTGTAGTTGTGAGTGTTCTTAAGCTTGCAATTGGGTCGCTGGGACTATGGCTGCGTTAGCAGCAGCCTCAAGTGACAGCCTACAGCTTTCAGGATGGATTTGGGAAGTCAGATCGACTTTGGCAGGTGATGACTCTTGTGACGTTGGATGTCACTTGGATCGATAGGCTTGGGCGACTCTCTTGGGTTCATGCGGGGATGAACTTGATGGTTGCAAGTCAGGGAAGCTCTGCGGCTTGTGGTTTGGAGGTTTTACGGTTAATGGGATGATCGAGCTTGAGGCTGGCATACGAGTGGTGCCTTTGGCCGTGTGGGCCTTAGGTATCCATATCCAAGCATTGCCCTCATAGTAGCCTTGTGCGTGCAAGAGGGCTTTGGGAACCCATCTTTGACTGATTACGGGTGTATTGCTGTAACTGCATCTAGGTCTCCTGGGTTGAGAGTTTCTGGTCTTATGAGGGTAGGAGCGTCGACTCCTAGGCAACTATTGCGGCTGTTTAGGCCTCCATTGAAGGCGAGGCTATTGGGCCTTAGCTTTGGCTGCTATGGGTTGCGGTTTATGAAATTTGGGAAGTGGCGGCCGCGCACTACCCCCCTCCTTAGACTTGACTATATATATTTCTATCGGTGGCTTTGTGGCCCGGGATGAGGTCGCACAGCCCTTGCTGAAAGTTGTAACAATGCAAACATTGCCTATTGCGAGGTGGATGCGCTGCGACTCGTAATCAACATTGTAGTGAGCCTGCTTTTTGAAAGTTCGCCCCAGCAGTGACTCTGTGCCCGCGTCTTTAGTGTCTGGCAATACGTAAAAAATCAGTGGTACAGTCGCAGACTCGATAGAGACGGCGGCTCTACACTTGCCCAGAAGTGCGTGTGAGTGGGTCCCATATGGGCTTAATTTGGCAGTGGTGGGTTAAAGTCGTGGTTTGCAAAGTTGGGTCCAATGATCGTGAGTTAAGACATTGCAGTTTGCTCCCTCGTCAATCAAGGTATTAAAAGCGCATGTTTGGTTGGCAGTGACCGTGATATGGAGGTATGCAGGCTCTACGGCTTCCTCATCCTCATCGTCAATTTTAGTGATTGTGGCTACTCGTACTTTGACAAGCAGTTCTAACATCGGTGGCTCATGAAAAGGATGCATAGAAGGGTAGTACTTCTTGACACGACTGCCATTGAAGAAGCCTATTCCTTCACCGTCTAGGGTCTCAAGTTTGACATTGCCTGTTTGGCTGATCACACGAACTTTGAAGAGTCCAAGACCTCTAAATTTCAGTTTTTGCTTATGCCCCTTAACTGAGTAGAGGAGTACTAAGTCACCTTGTTCGAACTCGCGCCGCTTGATGTGCTGGTCAAACTAGCTCTTGTGTCGGGATTTCTCATAGATCAGCCCATGGGTGGCTTGAAGACGAGTCTCTAAGAGGCGTTCGAGTTCAAATAGGCGTTGTGTCCATGCCTCCTTCCCTTCCCATTTTTCTTGAAGCGCTATTCTCAAGCTAGGAACGAAGAATTCTAATGGTAGAATCGCTTTTGTTCCATATGTTAGCCTAAAGGGGATTTGATCGACAGTCGTTTTAGAAGCTGTGCGGTAAGCCCACAAAGCTGCCATCAGCTTGTTGTCCCAGTCGTTGCGTGAAGCAGAGACAACCTTGGTTAGGACATTGACAAGAATCTTATTCGTTGATTTGGCAGGGTAGTATGGCGAGGATTTGCGATGGATGATGAGGAAGGTGGACATGAGATGCGTGATCACTTCATTGATGAAGTGCGTGCCTTGGTCACTGACCAGTTCGATGGGGTAGCTGAATCGTGAAATCACTTGCTCCCATAAGAACTTAGCAGTCGTTCTAGTGTCATTTTTTCATGTTTCTCTCGCTTCTGCCCATTTCATGAGGTAGTCCGTGGCCACAATGATGTACTTGGCCTGCGAATACTGTGCCGCAGGACTCATGGTCCAATGAAGTCAATTTCCCATTTTTCAAAGGGTTGTCGACCAATAACTGGGGTTAATTCCATTTGATCCTTGTGAATCGGAACCTTCGTCCGCTGGCACTCGTCACAGTGCTTGACAAATCGTGCTGCGTCGCTGAAAAGCGTGGGCCACCACAGTTGAGATTGCAGCACCTTTCATGCTATCTTTTTTCCACTAAAGTACCCTCCAGCAATGCCGTTGTGTGCCTTTGAGAGCACATCGTGCATCTCATGCTCGCAAATACATCTATGCAGCAATCCATCTTGCCCCAGTCTATAGAGTTGGCCTACAATCAGCTGATAGGGCTGGATCTTAAGGATTAATTGCCTAAGTCAGGCTTTTTCTATCGGTCGGTCAGGCAGTCCGTGCTCAAGCACTTGGACTATGTCATCTGCCCAATATGGCGTTAGATCAGCCTTAAATAGATCTCTCTCGTTGGAAAGGTTAAATAGATGGGCGTTGGATAATTCATCAATAATACCTTGTCCAGCGGCTTCTCCGGTGGGAATGCGTGACATGTGATCGCCATGTAATGTTGTTTTCCCTTCCGTACCACCACGGAGAAGTCGAACTCTAAAAGTAGAAGGAGCCATCGAGCTATGCGTCCTGTAGCGCAAGGTTTGTTTACTAGATAGAGCAAGGCTTGATGGTCCACGAAGAAGGTAAAGGGCGTGGCCAAAAGATAATGCCGGAATTTCTTCACAGCGAATACCATGACTAATCCCTCTCTTTCCGTCGTCGAGTAGTTCATTTCCGTCTCAGTGAGTTTTTTGCTACCAAAGCTCACTGGATAGTCTAAATTGTGTTCACCAAGTTGGCACAACACTGCTCCCATGGAAAACTTAGAAGCATCGATATGCATGTGGAAAGTATTGGTCCAATCTAGGGCTCGTAGGATTGGTGCTGTGGTTAGAGCCTTCTTCAACTCTTCGTATGCCTGTTGGCATGCTTCGGTCCATTCAAAGACAATAACAACTTGTACAAGGGTCTGGCGATCAACGTATAATTCAATACAAACCACCGATAGTATCCAGTATGGCCTAGGAAGTATTGAACTCCCTTATAGTTGTTTGGGGGTGGAAGGTCAACAATAACCTTGACCTTCGAGAAGTCAATGGCAATGCCGTTCTTCGACACCACATGCCCTAGGATGCATCCATGCTTCACCCAAAACTGGCACTTTAAGGGGTTCAAGGAGAGACGATATAAGCGACACTGCTCGAAGACTGCTCGGAGTTTGTCTAGGTGTTCAATCTAGGTCGAGTGGACACAGAGGTCATCGACAAAGATTTATAACTCCTTGCGAAGCATGTTCTTAAAGATGGTGCACATGAGGCATTGGAAAGTGGCAGGGGCATTAGTCAACCCGAAGGGCATGACTATGTAAGCAAAGACGCCCCACTCAATGGTGAAGGCAGTCTTATACATGTCCACAGGATGCACTTGCACCTGGTTGTACCCTGAGAAGCCGTCCAAAAAACTGTAGGCTTCCTTGCCTGCCACACTCTCAAGCATGTGCTTGGTGTACGGCAACAGATAGTTGTCTATCTTGGTAGCTGCATTCACCTTCTTATAATTGACGCACTCTCAGATTTTTCCATTCTTCTTCATCGCGATGACTATGGGCGATACCCAGTTTGTGTGCTCAATTTTGTAGATGAATCCCGCTCTCATTAGCTTATCAATCTCTTCTTTGACAGCATGAGCGTGTTTTGGATTCAGAGGGTACGGTCGCTGCGTTGCGTCTGGTGTCATGGGTATGTTGTGGGTCACGACACTCGGATCTACCCCCTTAAGCTCTTCTAAGGACCAAGCGAACACGTCTATGTACTTTCGCAAGAGAGCGGCAAGAATTGTTTCTTCTTCATCAGTCAAGTCATCGGCAATGAAGGCTGGTCGGGGTGTTTCCCCTTCCTAGGCTAGGTCCACCTCCTTGACCTTGGCTGGTCCCTTGATTGGTTTGCTCGTCTGTGCTTGACGTTTGGCACCTAACAAAACTACTACCCTATCCCCTTTTTTGAATTTCATAAATCGTTTAGGGAGATCCTGCGGTTTTTGATGTTCTTCCATTCGTGTATCCCTGGGTTGTTTTGCCTTTTCTTGCCTTAATCGTCTGCGCCTCAAGTGGACAGGTAGGTTCCTCTTGGTGCGTCTGGTCGTGGGCGGCCTAGGGATTTTTGGATCACTATCCGAACTAACCTCCAATTCAGAGTCAAACCCTCCGTCTTCGCTAGAAGAGGTGGTCTCCCCTGGTGGGCACAGTTCTGATGGTGATTCAGTCCTAAGTACTGATGTTGTTCCTGGCTGGGCTAGGCCTGCTTGCTCAAGGTCTATGGCTCCTACATGTTCCAACCAGGCGTGATCATATTCCATATGCATGACTCCTCGCTCCATCTTGAAGATACTCTTTTTCTGCGGCTTGGAGTCTGCTAGTATTTGCTCTATTTTTTGTCCTTCAGTGTCGTATTCCACGGTATCTACCTCACCCTCACTTTCATCACTGAAGGATTGACAGTCTTCATATTTGTCGTTAGAATTCTCTTCATCAGACTGCTCGTCGTCTCCTAGGGCTTGGTATATCTTTGGTCGTTGGTCAGGAACCAGGGCCCAGTTATACATGAGGTTTAAGTCATGCACTCTGGTCCATTGCCACTTGGATTCATCTAAGAGATCCTGGAGTGGTTTGAAATTTGCAGCTGAATTGCCAACTAGCTTGTCCGTTAGGTATTCTAGTATCTCCTGGAGTTCCCTTTTGTTGGTTGGGACTTGGAAGTTGATGGGCTTTAGTTTCCCATACGAAGGCTTCCTACCATCATGCAGACTGGTACTACGAAGGGTGTGTTGTTAACCTTGTCAATTGTTTTGATGGCTTTCTCATACTCCTCATGATCCGAGAATGGTAGGTCGATTGTAGTGAGGACGTGCATCCAATCCCGCTCATCCTCTGGGCATGGAATATACTTGGTCAAGGGCCCATAGGACTTCTTGACGTGAGCATTACCCTTGAGCATAGCGGAGATGACATCTAAGTCGACTGGTGAGGTCTTCCAAGTGTCCATCTCTACTCTCACGGCGCCTGTTCTATTGCCAAGGAAGATCAAGTCGTTACCCCAATCTTCGATGACTCTAGCATTGCATATCCAGGGTCGACCTAATAGGATGTCGTAGTCCACTTCCTTCATGACTATAAAGTCAACGGAGAACTGGACACTTGCGATCTTCACTGGCCAATTCTTAAGCACCCCGAATGGCTTGACTCTCATATCGTTTGCTAGTGTGACATTAAACTTAGCAGTCTCAATAGGTGGGTTTCCCCAAGTCTGAAGCACTGCTGGCTAAGCACACTGACCCCAGCTCTCGTGTCAACGATTCCCTTTCTCGTTGTGTCACCTAGGGCTACAACCGGTAAGACTGCATGCATCTCGGAACCTTCCTAAAAGGCATTGACGTGTAAGAATTTAGACATAGAGTGCAGCGTCAAACTCGATATTTGCGTCTCTACGTCATGGTCATGAGAGTCTGCCGTGACTTGCTCTCGTGACCCTTCAACCCAATGCTTAAGATCTTGCCGTAGGGTGGGATACTACCTAAGCAGATCTCCTAGGCTAAGTGTTATAGGGGTAGTCACCAACGTGGTCAGGAGATCGTTGGGTGCTCGTCTCTCTCCTAGCCTGGATTATCCTGGCCAATGGCCGTGGCTGATCTACGGCCCTGTAGCATCAAGGCTTAGCCTTAGCGGCACTGCTTGTGGTGCAGTTGCTTCACCCGACCTCGATTGAGGAGGTGAGGTTGGCGCGCTTATGCTGGAGAGGTCATCGATTTTGTCCTCTAGGATGGGTTCAACGTCTTTTAGATGCTCTTGAGTCTCCTTCACCCATTCCTTCACTTTTTCTATGGCCTCTAACTGTCGCTTCGGGTGCGGGTATTCCCCTACCTTAGCACTTCCCTTTGTGGCCGTCTTAGGGGCTGAAGTCTCTGCCTCTGCGTCAGAGATCTTCTTTCCATCAGAGTTGTAGCACCCTCTGTTTTTAGTGCGATTTTAGCTTCCGTGTCAAGAATCGCACGGTGAGGGGACTTGATCAAGATGCTGCGCCAAACACACACAGAATGCACAAGGAGAAGCTCACTCAAGAGACAAGAAGAGAGATGGAGGCCAAAACGTTTTCTTGCTGATTTCTTCTTCTTCTTCCATACACTTTACAATGTACACAAAGTATAGATAAGATACAACATAAAGGAAAGTGGCCTACTAAGTCAAACAATGCATAACCGACTACACTAGTCGATTGGCGCTATAACTATGCCAGCTGTAAATAGGTGTAACAACCTGAATATAATAAGTAATGAGTTAGTGGCCATGTGAGAGTCATAAAGACCACTGACGTGCTAAGTGTAGACATGTGGACCCATCTAACTAGGCGGTCCATCATCAATGTCCGCATGTGTTGAGCTTGTCATCTCAACACTCCCCCTCAAGCTCAACTGCATCTCTGCAACTCCAAGTAAGCTTCGAAACTTTTGAAGCTTCTCTGTACCCAATGCCTTCGTGAAGATGTCATCTATTTGATCCTGTGTGCTGACATACACCAAGTCAATCTCACCTGCTAGTACCTTCTCTCTCACAAGTGGTAGTGTACCTCAATATGTTTTGTCTTGGCATGGAACACAGGGTTCCTAGCCAACTGTATACTGCTCATGTTGTCACAATAAATGACAACTAGACCTTCCACTTGCACATTCAAATCAGCTATTAACTTTTGTAGCCATACTACCTTACATGCTACAACAACAGCACCTCTATACTCAACCTCTGTACTCGACAAAGCAACTGTAGATTGCTTTTTGCTACTCCAAGCAACTGCTGCACTACCAAGAGAGAACATGTATCTGCTGGTAGATATTCTATCAGACATACTACCAGCCCAATCTGCATCTGTGTATCCAAACACCTGTACATCTATACCTGCCTCATAGAAAAGTCCATAATGTAATGTGGACTTCACATATCTCAATATGCGTCTGACTGCATCCAAATGTGGCTTTCTAGGTACTTGCATAAACTGACTCACAAGACCAACAGCGTAGCTCAAGTCTAGCCTTGTAATGGTCATGTAGATCAAACTTCCCACTATCATCCTGAACAGAGTAGGGTCTTCTATCTCATCCCCAACATTAGCACTCAACTTTACATTCTGCTCCAACGGGACTGAAAGTGGTTTGCATACTGCCATACCATACTTGGACAACATATCCAAGCCATACTGTCTTTGGGACAGCCATATACCATCATCACATATGATCACCTCAATGCCAAGGAAGTACCTTAGCTCACCTAAATCCTTCATCTCAAACTTCTTCTTCAAAAAGTCCTTGACTTCAGCAATCCCACAATCACTATCACCTGTAATAATCAAGTCATCCACATAGATGAATATGATGACCAAACCTGCATCTCCATTTCTCACATAAAGTGAGTGATCATCATCAAAAACATAGAAGCCAATATTGACAAGATACTCTCTGATCTTGTCAGACCATGCTCTAGGTGCTTGCTTGAGCCCATAGAGTGCCTTCTTCAACCTGCACACATACGTAGGATGCTTTAAATTTTCATAACCTGCTGGCTGATCCATATACACTTCTTCCAGCAAATCACCATGTAAGAAGGCATTCTTCACATCCATTTGCTGCAACCTCCAACCTTTGGCTGCTCCCAAAGCAATCACACATCTGACAGTTGCCATCCTAGCAACTAGACTGAAGGTTTCATCATAATCTATGCCATATGTCTGGGCATAGCCTTTTGCAACCAGCCTAGCTTTGTACCTACTAATAGAACCATCTGCATTGTGCTTAATCTTGTAAACCCACTTATATCCAATGGCTTTCTTGCTCTTCAGCAGTGATACTAGATCCCAAGTCTTATTAGCCTCTAATGCAGCCATCTCCTCATCCATTGCTGCATCCCAATGAGCATGACCAACAGCATCCTCAAAACAAGTGGGCTCAACATCCTCAACTAGTTTCACCATATAAGCATAATGGTGAGCTATATAACCTTCAAAACCAAATCTTTTAAGAGGGTATCTCACCCTGCTAGACCTGCGTACCACTGGATCACTCAATGGAGTCTTTGCATTGACACGTGCTCTCTGCACACCTGGAGTCCTCACTGAAGGAATGCCAAGCTCATCATCCAAGCTCTCTGAGCCACTAGAGTCTCCATCAAGAACTGCATCAATGCCTTCTGACACTTTACTCTTTTCTTTGTCTTTACCTGTAGTGCTACTAGATGCACCTGAAGATGTAGAGCTACTCCTTAGTCTCCTAGACCAAGGACTACCAGATGATGTCTCTGGTCCACTAAGAGTCTGTGATTCTTGCTTTTCAGTCTGCACATGAGTGTCATGATCATGATCATCATCCAATGCATCACCACTAGATGCATACCAACTGCTCATTTCATCAAAGATGACATCCTTGCTCACTCTGAACTTACATGTGACAGGGTTATAACAGCAATACCCTTTCTGCTCTAAAGAGTATCCAATAAAGACACACTTTTCAGCCTTTGGATCCAGTTTCTTTCGCAACTCATTTGGCACATGAACATGTGCAACGCAGTCAAACACTTTCAAGTGTGATACATCAGAGGCTTCTTGCCAGTAAAGCATTCTTCATGAGTCATACCATGAACTGCAACTGTGGGAGTTCTGTTCATAATATAAACAATAGTATGAACAGCCTCAGACAAAAAATGCTTAGGCATATTCTTTTTAGCCATCAAGGCACGTGCAACTTCTGCAATATGCTTGTTTTTCCTTTCTACAACCCCATTTTGCTGTGGGGTATATCTGCATGTGAACTGTCTCTTTATCCCATGAGACCTCAGAAAATCACTAAACTCATTCGAGAGGTACTCTCCCCCTCCATCTGACCTCAAACACTTTACTTTAAGCCTGTTTCTCTTTCAACTGCAGCCTTGAAAGTTCTAAAGTGCACAAATGCTTCACTTTTTTCCTTCATAAAATATACCCACAGCTTTCTAGAACAATCATCAATGAATGTGACAAAGTATGAACTGCCTCCAAGAGATACATTTTGTGTAGGCCCCCAAATGTCTGTATGCACAATATCAAGGATATTTCTGCTTACATCTCTGTCATGTGAGAAGGGTTGTCTTGCCTGCTTACCAAACTGACATGCTTCGCATACCTTATGAAATTCTGCAACTCTAAATGTAGGCAAACATGTAACCAACCCTTTGGACTGCATTAATTTTAGCCTTTATACATTTGCATGTCCAATGCGTTTGTGCCAAATTTCAATGTTTGCAACAATACCTTTTCCTTTAGTATACATAGCAGCATTCATAGTAGGAATTCCAGCATCCAAAGTAAACATACGTCCAACTCTACTTCCCTTTGCAATTAACCTGCACTTGTCATTGAAGTCTTCTACAAAGCAGCCCTTTGCATTAAATCTCACTTGCAGCCCTTGCTCTACCATTTGACCGACTACACCAAGTTCTTTGTAATAGATGGCACATGTAATACATCTGAAAGACTCTTTGTCTTACCATCATGCAAGGACAAGGGAACTTTTCCAATGTGTAAAATTGGGTGGCATGAATCATCACCCGTCTGCACGTAACCTACATTTTGCAAATCCTGCATCTCTCCAAACCATTCTGCATGGCTAGTCATATGATTGGATGCACCTGAATCAACATACCAAACATCATCATGTGTTCCCTTTCCTGTAACAGCATTCAACATATGCTGCATGACAAACAGACATTCATTTTTGTCTTCATTCTGTCGTGAAGATGATGCATAGTTTCCTTGCTGCAACTTACCACTGCGGATATCATCTTTCTTAGCATAACATTGGGCTGCAATATGTCCCGTTTTGCCACAGTAGTGACACACAATACCAGAGTTGTTAGAACCTCTATTCTGCCATCCACCTCTTCCTCTAAAGCTCCCCCTGCCTCTAAAGTTACCACACCTCCTAAAACCTGCATATCTCCAAATTGCTGATTCAATTTGTTTTGTTGGTTGTCACTACCATGTCTTGTACCATGGCCTCTTGAAGAGAACCTACCGCGTCCCCTTCCTGAACTGGAGTAGAAAGCTTGGACCTGTTCACCACTTTTTTCAGATGTCTCACTCTGCATGTTGATCTCTTCAGTGATCCTAAGGGAGACCAACTCATCAAAATCCGGAAATGGCTTTCTAACATATACAGAAGTTACAAAAGACTTCCAAGTCTTTTCATTGTTAAGTCCACCCAAGGTAGACGACACCAAATCATCATCATCAAGCATTGCATCAATCGCTACCAAGGCATCTGCAATGCTCCTTACCTTCAGTGCATAATCATTGATAGACACCTTCCCTTTCTTCAATGTATTCAACTCTTGCTTGAGTTGAATCTTTCGTGCCTTTGTATTTACAGAAAACATACTTTCAAGTATGGTCCAAGCTGCATATGAATTCTCTGCATTTCTAATATGTCCCAACATATTATTGTCGATTACTACATACAACCAATACATGACCTTTTTATCTTTTGCATTCCATTCCTTCCTTGCCTTTGTCTCTTCTGCAGTTGGAGGATCACTCACCTCCAGCTCCTTTTCTACACCTGAAACAAACTCGTAGAGGCCTTTTCCAATAAGGAAGTTCGTGACACGGAACTTCCATGAAGGGTAGTTGTTCTTGTCGAGCTTCTCAATGATGGGGCTTCCACTGTTCTCTGCCATTATCACAAAACTAATACCAAACAGCAAGCAAATCTTTTGCAACCCTCGACTTGTAGTGCACAGCAATACACCAGATAGCTTTTTTTACTATCTGCTCAACAATACATGCAATTTGCAACCTGTTTGCGATAAACCTTATGTTTGCTTCCTGCAAACACCTCAAGAATTACAGATTCGCAATCTGTAACCTGCACACCTACTTTTGATCAAAACAGTCGAAATCACAGTGTACCCTGAAACTGTTGTCCGCAACCTTGCGACTCTAAAACAAGCCCTGAAACGGCCTCAAATGCCCAAAATAACTGCGGGAAAGCCCTAAAGGGCCTATCTACAGAATACACAGTGCTCTTCACGCACACCAAATCTCACTGCAAATCTGAGATTTTTGCTCCTGCCCTACTTCCGGTGCCTCCACAGGCACTATCCAAGAGAAAGAGTGGAAGGATGGGAGAGCTTCTTACCCGTGGCTTGCTTACTTGAACCTTGCTTCTTCTCCTTCACTTCAGCCTTCGAAATCAGCCTCTCTCAGTGGCGTGGCTATGATACCATGTCAAGAATCGCGTGGTGGGGGGACTTGATCAAGATGCTGCGCCGAACGCACACAAAATGCACAAGGAGAAGCTCACTCAAGAGACAAGAAGAGAGATGGAGGCCAAAACGTTTTCTTGCTGCTTTCTTCTTCTTCTTCTTCCACACACTTTACAACGTACACAAAGTATAGATAAGATACAATATAAAGGAAAGTGGCCTACTCAGTCAAACAATGCATAACCGACTACACTAGTCGACTGGCGCTATAACTATGCCAACTGTAAATAGGTGTAACAACCTGAATATAATAAGTAATGAGTTAGTGGCCATGTGAGAGTCATAATGACCACCGACGTGCTAAGTGTAGACGTGTGGACCCATTTAACTAGGCGGTCCATCATCAATGGTAAAGAGTGTGAAGAAAGTTGTGAAGTTGAAGAAAATTGGACAACTGGGTGCTTGGATGAGAATAATGGCCTTAATGTATTGCCTAAAGTACCTATTTGTGAAAAGTCTTTTGAGAATATTTGTGATAAAGAAATAGAAAAAGTTGACTCTTTGAAGTCTCGTTGTTTGGATGGATGTTTTGAAGAGATTTATTTTTTTGAGATGTTTGTAATTTTTGTGGATGAGTTTGATTTTGGCAACATAGAAAGAGTTCAAACCTTGTTTCAAAACCTTAGCTTTGTCATGTTTTTCTTTTGGGAGGATGGAATGGGTATGTAGATTGCCATTATGGGTGATGAAATGTTTTGCTTTGACAATGTGAGTTGTTTTGAGAAATTTGGATTTGAAAATTTTGAGGATTTCAAAGAGAAATTTGTTGATGATTTTTGTGTGCCCGTTCAGAAGTGGTTTGAGAATGGTGTGTCATGGATTTTTTTAATTTATGAGTTTGAAGAACTCAGAGATAGATCATTGGATTTGATTTTGATTGGCTCATAAATGTTGCATCGTTTTATGAAAATAACTACTGCATATGAATGTTTGCAGACTAGGGGAAGGGCTAAATATGTCAAGTATTTTTTAAAAAATTGAAAACCCCCAGTTAAATTGTAGTTAGGTTTGATTTTTGCTAGCTTAGTTGTTTGAGTGACTGTTTGTTTTGTTGTTTTGTAATTGGATTTTTCTAGCTTAGGATTTGTTTTTATCATTTTGTTTGATTTGTTGAGTGTGAAACTTGATAGCCTTAGTCGAGCTTGGTATTTTTTTGGACAGGATGAAGCTTGTGTTTGCTAATAGCTACCGAACATTGTGGAGCAAGGTATGTTTTCTTATCGAGACTCTTGCACATCACGGGGATAATGGGTTCACGAGCACTTCATGTTGCACTTGTTGATGCACTACACTCGGGGGTCATCTCCTGTTCTTATCAAATACTTCCATGCCATGGGTTGGAATTATGCATGCTTTGCACCATCATTGAGTACTAGCACGGCATGAGGCCTGCTGCAGCTATATGTAGTAAATCTTAGTTGCACGTGCACATGAGAGAGCACCTGTCATTGAGCACGCACATTTCTTGCACACACGATATTTGGGATGCTCATCACAAAGTTAGGAACCTCTGGTTGAGTATGTAAGGAGGTTGGGTGAGTTTAGAGGGTCGTGAAGGATGCCAGCAATTGTGAGATGGGTTGTTCTTATCTAGTCAATATCTTGAGGACCATCATTTTCTTGAGAGATTGTGAGAATTGGATGGGTGGAGCAAAGTATATCATATCTTTTTGAAGAGCGTTGAGAGGAGAGTATAAGGATATAAATTAACATGGAATTATGTTTGCATTTTGCATGATGCACTATCACATCTAGATAGGCTAGGCTCGCTCTTTAGTGCATTCATAATCATGTGCGGAACATTGATTGATTGGTTGCATATCATGGATCCGACTTTGCATATCTTCTCAAATCATGTATGTATAGGCATGAAGTACTATTTCATAGCATATTCCTGCTAGGGCACACTGCATTAAAAAAAACAGGTTCATATCTAGAGAATATTTATTTTGAAGACTCAAGGATCAAAGGAAAAGATCGTACGTTTTACATCATCAACGAGTATTTCTTGAAGAAAAAGAGGACATGTGTGCTAAAAGTGTATGCAATTATAAGAACAATAGGCCAAGGAAGGGAATAAGTCGTCCAAGATAAAAGATGGAGAAAAATGATGCGATTTACGAAAATCAATAATTTTGGCACATTTTTATGGATTTTCATAATTCTGCTCGCACTGGCTTGTCGATCAGATGCATTCCAATTGTTTTGAGTACCCGAACAACTATATTCGGAGTTCAAATGATGAAGTTATGATCCAACCAAGTTGCAAACAGGCATAGAGCAACAAAAAAAAAGAAAGTGAAAAGCAGTAGAAAAGCAAAAGCCAAAAGCTGAAAGCAAAAAGCCTAATGTATGTGAGTGTGGATAGAAAACTATATAAGGAGAGGAGATTGAAGAGTTAAGGGCCTTGCCTCTCTTGTACAATTGTATTTTGTGAGAGAGGAGAGAGGAGGGTCGCATGCTAGAGTGAGCTCTTGTCATGCAAATTTGAAAGTCGGAGTTGTTGGATGTCAAGGCGCTGAATGTCGGCTCAAGGTTGTTAAGGTACGAGAATACATTTCACTTGGTTTTTTTTTAAATTATTGGTATTTTTATTGTGTTGTGGTTGTGTGATGCTCTACCCGCATATGGTTTTTAAATCATTTTAAGCTATAAGAGGCGTTGTTTATTGCTTTGTTTTTCGTGTGTGGTTTGTGTGGTGTCTGTCAAAATATTTAAATTTTTGTGTTGTGTTGTGCATCCGACAAAGTCAATTACCCCAAGTGGCAGCATTACTTATCATCTCGTTATCGGGTTGTGAGTGAGGCTTGCTCTCGATCACCGCTTGCATAACAGCGCTAGACCTCCCCAAGTCTGGCTTGGATAAAACCTACTCCAATGGGTTTTTTTTTTTCACATTAGCAAGTATAGACCAATCATGGCACAAAAGGTCTTATTGTAGGGAACTCTAGTCGGCAGGATGAGGTGAGGATACCAGGGGGACTCTGGTCATAAACTCCTTAGAGTCTTACAAACTGCCAACTATCCTTCGAATTCCAGATAATAACTTGGAAGTTCCAATACTAGTTTAGGAACTGAACTTGGAGAGAATAATACCTTCGGGTTGACATCATATCTAGCTAGGATAGAAAACATTGTAAAAAGTTATTTTTCTTAAAGGAACTATTGAGAAGGAATCCCTTGATAATCAAAACTGATTGTCTCCTTTTGGTAATGAGGAATAGTGGAAAGATCTTATCCGTTTAGTGACATTTTTAAACCCTAGTAGAAATAGAGTTAACTAACAGAGGTGATGAAGTCAGAAGAAATTCCCTACATTTCAAGACGTGCATATATCTACCAAGCATTCAAATAGTGAAATAGTTTTTGACTATTTTATAAT
The DNA here is from genome assembly GCF_053477565.2 of Lygodium microphyllum. Classification (NCBI taxonomy): domain Eukaryota; kingdom Viridiplantae; phylum Streptophyta; class Polypodiopsida; order Schizaeales; family Lygodiaceae; genus Lygodium; species Lygodium microphyllum. The sequence goes on along the minus strand of NC_141137.1, from coordinate 128,893,261 downwards.
GAATATACAATTCTTACCTCTCTTATCCAAAATGGAAATATGGGATGAATTGATTCATTGAAGCTAACCACCCCGACTATATCATAGATCAACCTTCAACCTTAGGTGAATCCAAGGGATGGAGGACTCAAAGGCTCGTTGAACTATCCTTCCTTAACAAGACCCCATTCTTCATACTAACACTGACCAACTAGATCACGAAATCATCACATAAGCAAAAAACCAACTAAGTTAATCTTGATTGATGGAATTGCTATTTTAGGAAGTAACCCTCATCATAAGGATATCTAGACCTTCCCACAAAAATATCAAGATATGGATATACATGCTATAACTCTAGGTAAGGTCTGCTAAGTTACTAGAGATTAACAAGTAAGTCAAAATAATTTTTGACTAAGATTAAAATCCTCTTTTAAAGTGTAAACCTTGATCATTATCAAAAAGACTCAGTATTGCATAATTCCCTTCCTAAATTAATGAGGTAGATTACGCAAGTTAACATCTTCTTGAATATTATTGGAGAGAAAATTAATCATTAAAATTGCATAAATCCCCAGGGTGTCACCTCGAATCTCAATATTACAAAAGCTTAAGAGAATAAATTTCTTCTCAAGTAATACAAGCCATTGGAGTTTGATGGTAAGGGGAGGGATATTCCAACTAAAGCAGAAATATGGATAGAATCTATAGAAGACTATTTCATTGCTGTAGGGATTGCACCATCAAATCAAGCAATGATCGCCAAACTAAAACTCACAAGACATATCCATCTTTGGTGGAAACAGTGGTGCAAGGACCAAAGAATGTCTAAAAGTGCTATCACTTGGGACAAGATTAAGGACGCTGTGCATGGGAGATACCTTCCACCCACATGTCAAGACTAGAAGATGAATGAATTCTTACACTTAAAGCAGTTAAGCCTAAGCCTGGAAACTTACTACTCTAAATTTGTAACACTTCTAAAATATGCACCTATGATGGATGTTTCACAGTATCCAAATTTTGCAATGGTCTAAATTCGCCCCTAAATACGCACCTTGAGTCAATGAGACCATCAAATTTAAAGAATGCATTGATTTGAGCAGCTTCAATAGTTTAGGAGATGGAAAAAAAGCCAAGAAATGCAAAAATTTGAAATAAAAACCATCAAAATAAGGGCAACTTCCAAGGATATGCAAAAAGAGCCTAAGGGCAGTATCAACTAAACAAGACAAAGAGAGCCAAATCAAATACAGTGAAAAACTTTATACCCATATAGGTAAGAGCAATGAGGCTCCAAGGTGCTTCTATTGCAAGGAACCAAGACATCTCAGGAGAGGCAGTGGTAGAAACTTGGCCCAAACAACCACCAAGTTTCACGGGCAAAACCAAGATGCCAAGGGCAAAGTTGTTGGAATAAACCCAAAAGAGGTCAGTAATGATAAAGATCCTACAATGGAATCTGATATGAAAAGAGCAAGAGTACATGCCAATCTCAATAAGAAGGCTCCAAATTGCCAATTCTCAGTCCAAATTGCTATAACTCTAGGTAAGGTCTGCTAAGTTACTAGAGATTAACAGGTAAGTCAAAATAATTTTTGACTAAGATTAAAATCCTCTTTTAAAGTGTAAACCTTGATCATTATCAAAAAGACTCAGTATTGCATAATTCCCTTCCTAAATTAATGAGGTAGATTACGCAAGTTAACATCTTCTTGAATATTATTGGAGAGAAAATTAATCATTAAAATTGCATAAATCCCCAGGGTGTCACCTCGAATCTCAATATTACAAAAGCTTAAGAGAATAAATTTCTTCTCAAGTAATACAAGCCACTGGAGTTTGATGGTAAGGGGAGGGATATTCCAACTAAAGCAGAAATATGGATAGAATCTATAGAAGACTATTTCATTGCTGTAGGGATTGCACCATCAAATCAAGCAATGATCGCCAAACTAAAACTCACAAGACATATCCATCTTTGGTGGAAACAGTGGTGCAAGGACCAAAGAATGTCTAAAAGTGCTATCACTTGGGACAAGATTAAGGACGCTGTGCATGGGAGATACCTTCCACCCACATGTCAAGACTAGAAGATGAATGAATTCTTACACTTAAAGCAGTTAAGCCTAAGCCTGGAAACTTACTACTCTAAATTTGTAACACTTCTAAAATATGCACCTATGATGGATGTTTCACAGTATCCAAATTTTGCAATGGTCTAAATTCGCCCCTAAATACGCACCTTGAGTCAATGAGACCATCAAATTTAAAGAATGCATTGATTTGAGTAGCTTCAATAGTTTAGGAGATGGAAAAAAAGCCAAGAAATGTAAAAATTTGAAATAAAAACCATCAAAATAAGGGCAACTTCCAAGGATATGCAAAAAGAGCCTAAGGGCAGTATCAACTAAACAAGACAAAGAGAGCCAAATCAAATACAGTGAAAAACTTTATACCCATATAGGTAAGAGCAATGAGGCTCCAAGGTGCTTCTATTGCAAGGAACCAAGACATCTCAGGAGAGGCAGTGGTAGAAACTTGGCCCAAACAACCACTAAGTTTCGCGGGCAAAACCAAGATACCAAGGGCAAAGTTGTTGGAATAAACCCAAAAGAGGTCAGTAATGATAAAGATCCTACAATGGAATCTGATATGAAAAGAGCAAGAGTACATGCCAATCTCAGTAAGAAGGCTCCAAATTGCCAATTCTCAGTCATTCAGACACTAGCAAATTATTAAGGTAAACCCTTTCAAATTTTAATCGATTGTGGCACTACCCACTCTTTCGTATCACCAGTAAAAAGGCTAGGCATAAACACTAAATTTGCACCTAGTTTGCCTGTGGAGTTAGCAAACACTAAGAAAGTTCTATCAACACAACAAACTAGCAAGATAGAATTTAGCTTGGATCGCAATTCTTCCAAGATGAGATTTCCGTTTATGAACCTTAGGGCTTATGAATGCCTGCTAGGCATGGATTGGTTAATTCCAAATAATGCCCATATCCATTGTGGAAAGGGTCAAATTACATTTCAAAACTTAAAGGGAGAACAAGTAACCACTCAAGGGGAAGTAGGGAACCCTAAGGTTCAGCTGGCTAAAGCTTCTCGAATAGTAAAAGGACTGAAGAAAGGATTACCCGTCTATCTAATTAAGCTCAATAAGGCTGAGCACGATAGTGAAGCCAAGGACCAATCATCTTGGCTAAAAGATTATGCGGATGTTTTTTTAGAAGACTTGATAGAGCTTCCACCAACAAGGGAAGTAGATCACGAAATCCAACTCATTCCAAGTGCTGCCCCGGCCGCCAAATGGCCCTACCAAATGCCAATTCCTGAAGCCATTAAGCTAAAATAACAACTCAAGCAGCTATTAGACCAAGGATACATCTAGGCAAGTAATTCACCATGGGGAGCCCTGGTACTATTTCAAAAAAAGAAAGATGGAACACTCCACCTTTGTATTGATTATTACCATGGATTAAACTAGGTGACAGTAAAAAACAAATATCCAATCCCTAGGGTAGACGAGTTGCTTAACCAACTCTAGGGAGCAAAGGTATTTTCAAAGATGGATCTTAGATCATGCTATTATCAAAAAACAATTAGGGAGGAAGATATCCCTAAAACTGCTTTTAACACAAGGTATAGTCATTATGAGTATATTCTGATGTCATTTGGATTAACAAATGCTCTTACCACTTTCAATAGGTTGATGCAAGACATCTTCTGACCCTACCTTGACAACTTCATCCTCGTCTTCTTTGATGATATCTTAACATATTCCAAGAATGAAGAAGACCATGGACTGCAACTGCGAGTAGTTCTTGAAACAATGAGAGTCCACAAATTGTATGCTAAAAAGAAGAAACATGCCTTCTTTAAAAAGCAAATTGAATATCTAGGATTCATAGTATCAACAAATAGCATTTCAATGGATCCTACCAAGGTCCATGATGTACAAGATTGGCAACCCCCAACAACGATCAAGGAAGTGCGAAGCTTTCTAGGGCTAACAAGTTAGTATAGAATCTTCATTAAAGACTATGCCTCAATCGTCACGCCTCTCACCGACCTTCTCAAAAAGTAGGTCTCCATAAAATTACTTTGGTATAAATGAACTTTGGAACTTATTGCAGTATAAATGAACTTCTCTCTCTCTCACTCTCTCTCTCTCTCTCTCCACCCCATCCCTCCCTCTCTCTGTCTCCTTCCCCTCCCTTATGCCCCTCTCTGTCTAAGTCTAGTGAATCTTCCAAGGCTTGAAATTTTCATATCTTTGTCTTAGGATTTCAAAATCAAATTTACTTAATTTAAATTTAATTTTTTGAAAGTTCCAACAATGTCTTGTATCTAGAGTCAAATAAAGGTCTCAAGTAGAGATAGCCTTCCTAAGATAGGCATTGTTACATTGTTCCTTCTCCCAATAAGTGCAGTTTAAGATTAATATACCCAAAAGAGAGAGAAATTGATATTAAAACTTTGAAAAATATAATTCAAACCTTTAAAATTTAAAACAAAATTTTCAAAATGCTCTTTTATCCAAATTTAAATAGACAAACTATCTAAAGCTTAAGATAGGAGTGTTAAAGACATCTCATGTTTAAGATAGGAGTATTGATAAGTCACATCCTTAGTATATGTAATCTCTCTTGGACTCTCAATGCATCAAAATTGTACTCTTTATCTAGATCTCCATTTCTTGCCATCTCTCTCTTGGGTTGCCAACCATTCTGCATGGTGTTGTCTAGATGTGATGTTTTCATATCTTGCTTTCCTCACTTCATATATTGCCCTACTTATAGATTCTGCTTGAGAGGTTTTGGACTTATTTTTTTCCTCATATTATATCTCTAATCTCCTATACCACCATTGGGATAATTGCCTCATAGAATTGGAATTATTGATGCCACCTCCATGATCAGCTGCCTTTTGAAGCACAATGAGCTTGCTACTAGTAAGATCCATGCCTGAGTTGACCATACTACTAAACTACCTTGATCTGCAAAGTATGGACCATGTGCCTCAAGTATATGTTGCATAAGGAAGAGAGATTAAAAACACAAACTAATTTGAAATGATGATATATTTTTGTAATGGTGACAATATTGACTATGTAGTGTATTATGATGTTTGAAGTCCATGCCTGCATCATAGAGTTGTGAAATTTAGAAACTGTCTCTTTAAATGTATTGGCATCACCATCCCTAAACCTCAACCTTTGTAAGAGAGCTGCTAATTTGTCTAGGTGTATCCACACTTTTGTATTTTCAATCCTTGTTATTCCCCCATTGCTCCAATCTAGATTAGCAAGATGCAACTTTTTCCATGCTTCATACTTATTTGGTTGTTTCACAATTATATTGCCTTCCTCATCTTGAGATGGAGATACAATCTTAGCCTTGGTCTACCAAAGCATGGTTTACAAGGGATGTTTCCACTCTTGCTTTCTTTTTTCTTTTCCTTTTTTATTTCTACATGTGGCCCCTATGCAATCCAACTTCAAAGAGAACTTGTTATACCTTTCTGCATGTAGCATTAGCTTTTGACACAAGCTGATCTTGTATGTGAAGCACACATATTCATATTCTAGTTTCTCAATTATTCTAACAAAACAATGCAATGTGCAAAACTGAATCCCTATCAATGGTATTTCCAAAATAGGGTGCCAGTTTGGATCCACTGGGAATGGCACTCCATTTCTCATGACTTTTTGATCATGTATTGGAGTTTCTTGTTGTCCTGTCTTGGCAAGCCATTCTTTCTTTCCATCTTTCCCTTTGTTCCTATCTTGCATATAATATATGCATCGAAATTTTACATTTATTACATATTCGATAAACCAAACATACACTTCATTGTTTTTAAATCACGAACAAGATGCCATTCAACTTGATACTCCCCAAATCCTTCAACATGTAAAGTTGCTCCATTATTTTTCTATTGAATAACATTGGGTATATTAGTGAGATTTAAAAAAACTTTAAGTACATGGTCCTCTTTTAGCACTTCAAATGCTATAAGCCATCATATTTCATTCTCTGATTGCACACTGAAGTATAAAGGATGGTTTTCATTGATGTTGAGATCCAATGCTCAATTCACAAGTGTTATACTCACACATTTAAGATATTTTCCCTTGATAATCTCACTCTCGTCAAGTTTGAAGACAACTTAAACTTGCCTCTACATTCTTCCAAAGACATATTGTAGAATTGACCATAGCCACATGTACCCCTTATATATATCCAATATAAAGTTGTTGGATGCATTCAATAAAAATGTAACTTCTTTGGAACAATACTTCAGTATGTGTGTGTGTTCCAGATGTGTAGGCTCACCAATCAGTTCTAAACCTTTCTCATTTAGTTGATTTTGAGCTTTCTTCATGTGAAATGGTTTTGACAAAGGCAATCCTTGCTTATTTTTGAAGACTTGTTTAAAACATGTATCAAATTGTTGGTAGAGTATATTGTATGACTTAGAACTCAGTCCCACCTTATCACATAATTCCTGAGCATTTATATAGTAAACAAGTTGCTTATATCCCTAAGGTGTTCACTTGTGACACCATCCATAATATAATTGAAATTACAATTTTTCAATGTATTTTTCACCATATCCTTGCTAATATAACAACTATAGTAATAGTGTTATTCTTTGTATAAGAAAACATATTTCTCATTGTAGCAAATTGAGCATATATGCATCTATGATATTGTCCACTTCCTTTGGTTAATTGGGGAATTGGTTTAACTAATCGGACGTGCTCGCATGCTTCTTTGGTTTTTAAAGTGGGCCCAATCTCCAAAGTTTTTATGAGCTTCCTCTTTAAGTTTCTATTCTCTTTCTCCAAGTCCATAATTTTAGATTGTAACTCAATATTCTGTACTTGTGTAGCATGCATAGCATATTCAATGATGACACACATTGCTTGTTGTAGGCTCTGATTCTCCCTATCCTTCTTAGCCAACAACCTATCTTTTTCCATTAAAGACTGCACACACCCTTGTAATATTGTCTGCATATTTGTTTGAGGAAAGTTACTATATGTCTATCCTCTACATTACATGCGTTCAAGGCCTATTTATAAATATCCTTATCTGTGAATTTTTCACGAATACAATATAACCCTTTTCTATTCAATCTATAAGTAACCCCTTTATATTACATCCTTATATATGTAAAAAATGTATAAAAATTGTATTTTAAAAATACATTATTCTGAACCCATGTGATGTACACATATATTCAAGAGTAACTTACCCGAGATATTTGTTAAGGCTTGATGAACCCCTGTTGCTGATCCTTGTGTCACAAGTATACATGTGTATCCATACAATTTTTCATTGCCTTCACAAATAAACTTTACAAATGATATAAGCCCATTAAATTGTGGTGGCCTTTGAGTTAGTGGATTAGGTGGATAAATGCACCCATCAACCCAAATACCCACATTTTTTTCCTTGCATTTCTTTCTTGTTGCATCACGTATCTTATTGCATCATCCCTTTCCATAGTTCTTTTGAATAGTGGTGCATATTCATCATGCTCTCTTTCTCTTGGTATGTCTTGCGCCTTCGTTCTACAAAGAAAAATATATGACAATTTTAACTTGGATTAACATTCAAATCACATAATTATATCCCTTTGATTCACTATATCTGTATTCTTTTTTACCCAATTGGATCTTGACTCTTTCACTTGATTTAAGTCATGATAGACCCTAATCAACCCCTCGTTAGACTCTAATCTTATATTGGAATCAACTTCTAATTAGGCTATAATCTTATCTTTTGTTCTATCCAAAATATTCTCTCTCTCTCTCTCTCTCTCTCTCTCTCTCTCTCTCTCTCTCTCAACAAGAATTGGTCAAATATGATTAAACACATTTATACAAAAGCTTGGATAGTGAAAAACAATAACATCATTTTATCTTCTATCCAAACTTACTCTTTGTCACTCTCATTTGAATTGTTGCTTAAGGATTAAACAATAATTGTGAAGCATAATAACATCACTGAGATTAAAAAGTAAACATATCTCCATTATCACTTGATTGCTTGTAGTATAGATTGTTGAAGACGGAGATTGCTTGTAGTAGTGTAGAGAGTGTTGTAGATGGAGATTATTCAATTTCAGTAAATGGCATCAAAACCACTCCTCAATGCTTCTTCAAAAGATTTGTATGCAAGAAACCATATTTTGGAGGGAAAGAGAAGAGTACATTAAATTTGGGATCAAATTAGAGCTTTTAGAGGGAAGGAAAAAATACCTGAAAATTGGCATATACTCATCCAAAAGAGGTAAAAATTTACAAGGAAACTCTCTAGTCAAAAAGATGTCCTTGGGTAAAAAATAATCTTAAAACATGATGTGTCATTAACTTATAGCATTTTAAACTTTTTTTCCTTTTAGAAAGCAAGAATGGGAATGATTCTAATATATTTTAATGTTAAAAAGTCATGAGGGTATTAAAGAGTTGTTTATTAATGATTAGCTCCATTTTTGGAGAAAATAAAATTGTATTTTTTAGTTGTGAGGATTTTGAGAAAAAGTGACCTTATCCTAGAATTTGGGGATAAGGTGAATTCTATTAAAAATACAAATATGAGATTCACTTGATTATAGAAGATATCTTATTATAGCATTATTTTGGAATCCCTTTTTAGAGAGAGAGAGGTGACAGAAACCCCTTAAGGGGTGAAAAAGAGAGTCCACATTTCTCCTAATGATATGAAAAAAGGGGACTAATTGAACACTTTCAACTACAGATTTGGGTGATCCTCCACAAATTGATGGGTAATGAGTGTACATGTGTTCTTACTCTTCCTATGTTAGCAGTAATGCTAGAAGCTTTTCATCCTTTCAGCCAATATATTGATGTCAGCTTGCGTGTAGAGCAAGTAACTTTATCATATCCTCAATTTCCTTGTGGTGCTTAGTTACCAATTGATCATCTTTTACGTTTCTATTGCAATTTCCATAACATATCTCATGATCAATTTAGGAATAAAGTTTATTGTGGAGGGTTTGGTTGAGAAGGGCACATCTTGTTCGTTATTATGTTGATTGCACTCTTTAGTTTAGAGTTCATATCTTATTTTATCAAAGCGCAGGGGTCTTGTTCTTTGATTGTGTTGATGGGTTTAACCTATGATTGTAGGTATTTTGCTCTTGATTTAGAAGTTATAGCTACATGTTTAGTGGGTTTGGTAATCTAGATCAAAATGCAAACAAACACCATTGGCCAAGCCAATTGAGAAACCAAAAATACCAAACCAAATGAGCTAGTAGCCAAAAATCTCATCTTGGTCCACCAAAAGAAGACACCAAAACCAATCAATGTCAAAGTGCAATAGCTTAAGCCAATTCACATGAAGAAACAAAGGTGTCTAAGAAACCACCACCGCCACCCTAAAAGAAGGTATTAAAATAGTAGCAATCTAAATATCAAATTCTAAGGAATGAAAGTCTTGACTCATTTGCAGTATTTTTTCCTCTTGATTACTTGCATATTGATTCATGTGATCATTGTCTTTATGCAAGGTAAACTTGTAACTCACATAAAAAGTTTGGCTCTACACACATGAGTGAGCCTCTAGCTCTTGTGCATTTTGATGTATATGGTCCCATTCCCTCTTACTCATTGGGTAGTGTAAAGAACTTTGTGACATTTATTGATAATTATTCACATAAGATCTTGGCTTATCCTATTGAGTAGAAATCAGATGTTTTGGCTACATTTGAGCACTTTGTTGCTTTTGTTGAGAACCAATCTAGGTATAGGTTAAAATATCTAAGGTTTGACAACGGGGGTGAATATGTCTTTAAGTAATTTAAGAAATTTCATGATGAATGGGATATTAAGTGTTAGTTGACCACCCCATATGACCCCATCCCATAATGGTATTGTAGAGTGTATGAATATGACTATTCAAAAAATAGTTTGTAGTATGTCCAGTCAGGCAAGCTTATCACAATACTTTTGGGGTGAGGCAATTACTATTTACTACTACCACATGTATCTCGCTCACTTGTAGTCTTTGGATGTGAGGCTTTCTACCATATTTTGAAAGACAAATGTAATAAATTGGATCCAAAGTCTATCAAATGCATCTTTCTTGGATATGAACACCATATTGGGGAATATGGGAATTTCCCATAAGTTTGGAACACGTGGTCATATTTGGATTTGTCATAATTTGAACACTGTAACTCCAACTATAACTCCAAATTGAGCACTCTGTAGCTCAATAGATTCCATTTTTCAAGCGCTTTCCAATGATAGTCAGATCATATAGTTTTGAGAAACTTATGGCCATGTTATCCGGGTGCCACCTTTTTAGTATTCAAAAAATGGGAATTGGGAGATTCCCAAACTCACTAATATTGTGTTTATGGGGATGTAGATGAGATGGGCTATTGCCTTTTGGATCTCGGCAAGATGGAAGGTTATCTACAACCACCATGACGTGATCTTTTTGAAGAAATCTTTGTATGGAATCTTGTAACGAGAGCTTGATTTCCCTCCTGTGTAAGTGTACTTATGATTTTAAAATACCAAAGGCTAGGCATGCACAACTCACTTGTAATTAACTAGTCTAAGACCGGTCATAAGACCCAAAAGGGGGGTGGATACCCAAGGGGGATGGGAAAAACCTAACCCTAAAAAGGTGTATTTAAAGGATGAGATTGAATATGCCATGATATTCCTATGTGTGCAAATTTCTTATTCTTTCCTTTTTTCTTTTTCCATTGAGGGGGAGAGAAAATGAGGGAGAGGTTGAGATTGAGAGCAAGGGAGTGAGAGTGTTGGTGTGAGGGACCAAGTAGTGAAGCTTCCTTTCTTCTCTCTAGTGTTCTCTCTTGCCTATTCCCATGCTTCTCTCTTGCATATGAAGGTCATAAATGGTTTGAGAACCAAGGGAGTGGATTGTGGATTGGGAAGCTTGCAATGTTTGTCCTTTGTTTTCGAGGGAAGGCCATGCATTCTCATTACAAATGGGTCATAACATTCATGACATGCAAGAGGCTATGTGAGAGATAGTCATTCTATTTTGTTCAAAACTCCTAAAACAATTGGAGTGTGTCCAAAGTCCCCTTGTTGAGCGTGTGTTGCCTAACCATGCATGAACTTGTGACACATTCAAAAAGACATCCCCTTTAACCACAATAAACAATCAAAGGCTTCCAATCTTGTCTCACCCTCTATTACTCAAATATTGCCTTGTCTAGGCTAGAAGAAGGGTATTATTGCACAATGATTAATAGAGCACGACACCTTCTTCCATTCCCCACCATTTCCTTGTTCTCATTGATTTGCAACCAAAGCCATCTCCCTCTTCTATTGGTGGCATCTTGTTAGGTGCAAAAAACCATGGCCAGGTTGACCACTTGAAGCATTCAAGGGATACCATAATCACTCAAAATTGGTAGTGAGAACCCACCAATCTCCAGTACAAGGAGAGAAGAAATCACACTTACCTCAAGGTCATTTTGCATCATGGTAAAGAGGAGAAAGAAAGAGGAAAGAGATAAAGCACACCAAGTGGAGGATCAAGAAGGGAAATTTAGGGAGCTGCAACCTACATAGAAAACCACAACATCAAAATTAGGTACTCCATAGGCCCTACATTCATTGAGTATTTGTGTATGTTGAATATTTGTTGTGTTGTGATTAAATATCTATATCATCACCTCTCTCATCAGCCTTTATAGCCAAATTTAGTTCTAGCTAGTATGTGCCCACAATTGTATTCAAGTACTTTGACCTTGAGCTTACCACTTCTAAGCTTATCTAGCACTAATGTTCCCCACAATTGTAGTCAAAGAATTGTGATTTTGAGTCTACTATTGAGTGTGCCTACTACCAAAGGCCAGTCTACCACTAGCCTTATCCACAATTGCAAGCCTACCTAATGTACACTAACCTTGCCCACAATTACAAGCCTACCTAGTCTATCATTGAGCAAGTCTACCTCTATTAGGCTTGCCCAATTCCAAGAAGCCTAACAAATCTTACCCATTAATCCTACCTAGGTTTGCTACCAAACTTGCCTATCATTGAATAGCTCACCATTGGGCTTGCCTACCACTAGGTTTGCCTACCATTGGGCTTGCCTACCACAAACTTTTCTACTACTAAGTGCTATCTCTGAGCTATCTCTTAACCTCACCCTCTCTAGCCTACCATTGCAAGGTTTACCACTTCTAGAATTGCCTATTACTAGGAGGCATATCATTGTCTACCACACTGAGAGGTATACTACATCTATCCTTGCATATCATCAAGGTCTTACCATAGATATTCTAGCCTACCACTAACCTAGCCTATCATTGGCCTAGTCTAGCACACCAAGTTGGCTTACCAACCTACCACCACTGAGCCTTGGGGAGTCCACCTTATAGGACATGAAGATACCAGGTGAGTTCAAAAGAAAATGTATTATATTTAGTAAAATGTACAGGATTATATTTGCCAAAGGGTTTTTTAATTATAATTTGGAAAAAATCATAAGTTGTGTAAAGTAAAAGGGATCATTTTAAGACCTTATAGCATGTAAAGAAATGGTCTTTCTTAATATCCTTTAAACGCATGTTATATAGAAAATTTCCCCCTAGGCATTGGCTTGCCTACCATTGACCTAGCTTATAGCTTACCATTGAGAAAGTTGACCTCTACAGAGAGACTTACCTACTTAGGCTTCCTTACCATCAAGAATCCTACACCACCTTATCCTAGCGATTGACCTAGCCTACCACTAGCTTAGCCTATCATGAATCCAACTTACCACTAGCCTAGCCTACCCTGATCTAGCCTACCATTGACCCCCCTCTACCACTGGCCCACTTACCATTAGTCTAGCCTACCATCAACATAGCCTAATCTACCACTAATGTAACCTACCACTAGCCTAGCCTCCAATCTACTAACCTACCACTAATCCATCCTACAACCTATTGAAACATATGACAAACGATGTACGGTCTACGAAGAGAGGCTCTATATTCCATAAGCATAGTGAGGAGAGTGGAACAACCCAAAGGCTACATAAGCATATATTTGATTTGTAATTCAATGCAATGCTATTGTACTTTGTACTTTCAATCTTTGTCCTTGTCATGTCCTACTCAAGATTGTGTTTATGAGTCTAAGAAAATAATCTTGGAACCTAATTCACTTGAGTAACAGTGATTGTCTCTTGTCTATGGCATAATGGTTCTAGCCTTTGCATTTCGACCTCCATAACCAACCATGCTCAAGATCCGTGTTTCTCAACATGGTATTCAATCTCCGACCATAAGACTTTTCAATCCCACACCATAGGCCTTCTATCCACTAGATGTCCTCTTCAATGATTTCTTGTACACACTGCTATCAGTGAAAAACCAATTGGCCTATTAACCCTAAATAGAGGGCAGCCATAGCTTTTGAGCTCAAGCTAATAACCCCTTCAATTTCTCACTCCTTTGGGCTCAACAAACCCTTTACCTTTCTAATTTACTTTGATCTACTTAGTTATCCATTCAAATCATCAAGGGAAGTAAGAAATCAAACTCAAGATCAATATCAAGTGCTTCAACTACATACTATCTCTTTATACTTATCTAGTGTTTCTTGACACTTATGTTTCTTGATGCATCCAAGAACAACTCATTTTCTAGTTTTACTTCACTTCTTGCAATGACAAACATGAATATATTTAATGTGGAATTCCCAATTGATTAAATCCCTTGTAAGCCTCAATCTCATTGTAAAAGGAAATTCAATTATGAAGGCTTTCACTCTTGGAAAGAAAAGACAATGTACCATCTCCTGAGGAAAGATCTCTAGGATCTATTTGAGGATGAGTTAGGAGATGTAGATGGCAAGAAGGAAGATGATAAAGATGGGTTCATTGAAGAAGTCTAGCTCAAGACAAAAGAGTGAAAAAATATGAACAACAAGGCTCTAGGCATCATTACCTAGGGACTATCTGATGATATATTGCACCATATCTTCAGCATCAAAGATGCAAAAAAGGCATGGGATAAGCTTGGCATGATCTTTGGCAAGCTAAAAAATCAAAAGTAAAAATACTCATGCAGTTCTATAAGCTAGATGTAAAGGATAGTTCTTCTATGACCATGCACATTGACAAGTTTAAGAGCCTAAAGAATAATATAGATGAGGATGAAGCCATACCAATGCTACTAGCAAGTGTAAATCAGGAACCATATAAGAACCTTGTGTCTACCCTCATTAGCAATGTTCCTAATCTCTCACTCAAAGACATTGAGCATTCTCTACTTGATGGAGAAAGTCAACTTAAAGAAGGATGCAAAAGAAATCATCTCAAAGGAAAATCTCTTTTACACCAAGGAAACTTATGGAGAAAAAGGGCGTGGACGAGGATTCAACACCAACAACAAGGATCTGGTCACATGTCATTATTGTGGTAAGACTGGACATATAGCCAGTGAATGGTTCCACAGGAAAAGAGCACAACAAGTACAGAATGGTAATCATCAAAATCAATTCATGAATGAAGAATATGCTTCCTCTATCGACAACAACTCTGACATATTGTTTTGAAGAAATTTTCATTATATCTTTCCCATAGTGGATATTGTGTTTTCCCATAATGAATTTTGTCTCCCTTAGTGGATTTTTTTTGTAAAAAACCCTTGCCAAAGATGTAAAGTTTCAAGCTTTAACTCGACTAGACTGCCTACGAGATAGTCTCCTGGGCCATGTCATCATGTAGGGGGGGGGGGGGGAAGCCAACAAGTGTATGAACTCATCATTTGAGGGGGGCTATTGAAAGATATAAAAAATGGTGTATGCTCCAGGAAGAGATGCTTTGTATCTCATAATCACAGTGAGGAGAGTGGAACAACCCAAAGGCTACATAAGCATGTACTTGGTTCTTATTTCAATGCAATGCTATTGTACTTTGTACTTCCAATATGTGTCCTTGTCATGTCTAACTCAAGTTTGTGGTTATGAGTCCAAGAACTTAATCTTAGAATCTAATTCATTTGAGTAACAGTGACTGTCTCTTGTTTTTGTCATCATGGTTCTGAAAGGTGAGAAGGATCAAAGCTTGCACTTGAGAGCTATGGCGGGAGAGCAAGAGCAAGAAAGAGAGAGACAAGAAATGGAAATTCCAATAGTCACAATGTGTGACCGGGCCTTCCTTTATTCAAACTGTTACTAAAAGAATAAAGAATAAAATGATGGTGACGGGCGCTCGCCACCTGCAGTGTGCAGTAGCGGTGAACTGTCAATGTAGTAATACACAGGTGGCTAGGCGGAGGCGCCTTTACCCCCAACAACCTCCTACTTAAAGGCGAATCTACCCTAGTGAGGAGTGAAAACAAAACAGGAAGAAAGACAGTACAACATGTACACATGTACAATAGGATGAGGAAAGACATCATCTCATCCCACGCCCATCAACCTCTTGAGGAAGGCAAAGCACTCTATAGAGAGGCTTTTCATGAGCAGATCTATAGGATTCTAGTCAGTCGAGATCTTGACAAGGTCAAGAGACTTGTCCTCAACGACCCCACGTATGAAGTGATACCTCACCTCAATGTGTTTTGTCTTCGCATGGAAGACCGAATTCTTGGCTAACTGAATAACACTCATAGAATCCGAATACAGTGTAGGGATAACATCAATACCAAGGTTAGCAACCAAACGACCCAACCAAATGGCCTCTTGCAAGCCTCAATGGCTACAACATACTCGGCCTCTGTAGTAGAAAGGGCTATGAATTTCTGCACCTTGGACATCTAAGAAACAGCATCTCTAGCATAGGTGAATACATAGCCGGAAGTGGATTTCCTACTATCTGCATGTCTTGCATAATCAGAGTCAGTGTACCCCACGACTCTTGTATCCTGGCTGCCATAGCATATACACATATCTACAGTGCCCTTCAGGTACCTCATGATACCCTTCACGACATCCCAATGCTTCTTGTCAGGTGTAGCCATATAGGGTGCCACAACACCAACTGCAAAGGCAATATCTGGACGAGTGGCTATCATGGCATACATAAGATTGCCCACTGTAGATTCATAGGGAATCTTGGCCATCTCGATCCTCTGCTCATCTGTCTGCGGATAATTAGCCTATGATACCTTCACATAAGAAGGCAATGGACAACCAATAGGCTTTACGTCCTGCATACAGAAGCACTCAAGGACTTTATGAATGTACTCCCTCTGTGACAAGTAGAGGAGTCCCTGATGCCTGACGCGTCTAATGCACATATCAAGTATATGAGAGGCATGTCCCAGATCTTTCATCTCAAAGCTCTTCTTGAGCTGAGCCTTAAGAGCATCTAGCTCATTATGAGCTTTCCCTGCTATCAGCATATCATCCACATAGAGTATCAAAATCAATAAAGAACCATCACGGGCTTTCTTCGTGTAAAGACATGGATCCATAGCACTCCTACTGTAGCCCTGTGATTGCATAAATGCATCAAACTTATGATACCACTTCCTAGGTGCTTGCTTCAAGCCATAAAGACTTTTCTTAAATTTGCACACTAGGTGCTCCTGCCAGGTTTTGCAAAGCCCTTAGGCTGCTCCATATAAATCTCATCATGCAAGTCCCTATGTAAGAAAGCCGTCTTGACATCCATCTGGTATAAATCCAAGTCAAGCTGAGCAACCAAAGCCAAGACTAAGCACAGGATGGTCATCTTAACCACTCAAGAAAAGACCTCATCAAAGTCCACACCATGATCCTGCTTAAAACCCTTTGCTACCAGTCTAGCCTTGTATGCCGGTTTGTGTCCAGGGGTATTTTTCACCTTGTACACCCACTTGCATGGCAAAGCCTTCTTCCCCTAAGGCAAGGAAACCAAATTCCAAGTCTCATTCTTATGCAAGGAGTCTATCTCAGACTGCATAGCCCTCTCCCAGGAGTGACTATCACCCCTGCGCATAGCCTCATCATAAGTGAAAGGCTCTCCTGCATTTGTAACCAAGGCATAATGTATCGAGGACTGAAATCTATTAGGTGGACGTCTGTCTCTAGCAGACCGTCTCATGACAGGCTATGTGGCCTGCCCAGCTGCTTGTCCAACACCCTAGCCATGAGCATCTGCTATAGTTGTAGGCTATCTAACTGGATGTGCGAGAGCTCTCAGCTCCTCCTGAAATATGACCCTGCAGATCTCAACAACTCTCTCAGGATGCCTATGCATCTTCTCTTCATGGAAGACTACATCATGACTGAGGATGACTTTTTGCACCTGCGGATTCTAGAGACGGTAACCCATCTCACCGGCATCCCCATAACCAAGGAAAATGCATTTAACACTCTTAGGATCCAGCTTACTTCTCTTGTCCCTAGGCACATGGCAAAATGCCTCACATCCAAAGACACGAAGATGCGCATAAGAGGGAGGTTTTCCAGTCCATACCTTCTCTACAACCTAGAAATCCAAACCACTAGAAGGTGATCTATTTATGATATGCACAGTTGTACTAACTATCTCAGCCCAAAAGCTTTGTGGTAGGCCTGCATGGCTAAGCATACTGCGTACACGCTCCTAGATGGTTCTATTCATCCGCTCAGCCAAACCATTCTTGGGGGGATGTAGGGGGTGGTCAAGTGACGCTTAATAGCCATCTCATCACATAACTGCTCAAAGGCACGTGAGACATACTCACCCCCATTATCTGTCCTTAGGCATTTTAGCCTATACCTAGACTGATTCTCAACCAATGCAAGCCATCTCTGAAACATAGCCAAGACATCGGATTTCAGCTTAATGGGATAAGCCCAAACTTTTCGTGAAAAACCATCTATGAAAGTAACAAAATACTTTGCACCACCCATAGACTGAGAAGACATGGGCCCACAGACATCCGAATGTACCAATGCCAAGGGTTCACTCATGCGTGGTCTACCAGACTTCTTATGCGTAGACCGTCTACCTACCATAAAGACAATGCTCACATGAATCAAAACATACATAAACAAGGGGCGGTAAGTACTGCAAACCAGAAAGCATTTTCAATCCCTTCAAAGACATATGGCCCAAATGGGCATGCCAAAGAGATACATGTGGGATAGAACCCACAGACAAAAAATGATCAAGGGAAGAAGCGGATACAATCAAGGGATAAAGGCTGTTGGCCCCTTGGCACCTCTCGCAATCACAAGTCTACAACAAGTGATCTTCCATGCAGAGTCTCCAAAAGATACATGATAACCTGCGTCATCAAGCTATCCAGCTGACATGAGGCTGCGTGTCAAAGCAGGTACATGATGTACATCCTGGATTAAAAAATTGTTGCCGAAGAAAACTGCAGCTTAACATCACCAATGCCCACAGTATCAAGAGAGCTGTCATCACCCAAGCGCACAAAACCCGAAACAATACGGTATGAATGAAACCACTCTCGGCAAGGTGTCACATGAAAGGATGCACCTGAGTCCAAGAGCCAACATTGTGCATACATAGAGTGTATCTCTGTAATCTGCGAAGCACTAGAAGAAGCTGCAAGGATATAATTATCATCATCAACATCCTAAGGCTGCATACATTGATCTCTTCAATTTTAACATTGGACTTTGCAGGCACTATGATGTGATCAGAAGACTTATCATGCACTTTGTATTTCCCCTTATCTTTGCGTCTTTCATTGTGCAGTTCATGGCATTGTGGCCTAATGTGGTCCTTTTTTCCACAATGGTGACAAGTAACATCTGCATTCCTACCATGGGATTTTCTATGTGACTTCCCATGAGACTTGGACTGAGATTTTTGAGAATCCTGTCCACAGCCACAGCCACTGCCATGCTTTCCATATCCATCATTCATGCCTCTAACTGTCATAGCATCCGACACACGAGAGGCATCCAAATTCTTACGATTAACCTCTTCCTATAGAAGAGCACTCTCAACATCAGATAATTTCAAGGTAGTAGTAGAGGCACATAATGCAGTGTGGAATACATCCCATGACTCATTAAGAGTACCAATCAAGAAAAGAGGAGTGACATCCTCTGCAAAAGTGATGCCTTGCGAAGTCAAGTTCTTGAGTATAGCATGTAACTGGCTCAAGTGAGCAGACATAGTCACATTCTCCTTCATGCGCATATCCATAAGCTGCTTCAGCCAATACATCTAACTCGTTGGACTTTTCTTGTCATAGAGATTCTTGATTTTATCCACAACTACCATGCACTCTATTCTTCCTCAAATACATTGTAATGAACCTGTTCTATGAGAGATAATACAATAGTGGACTTGCATAACTCATCAAGCTCAAGCCATTCCTCATTTGGCATAGTTGCAAGTGGATGCCCACTCGACCTCAATGGTTTGATCTACGATTTTTGTACCAAAAAAGCCAAATCTGGCTCTTCCAATAAGAGTAATTCATATCATCAAGCTTAATGATGTTGAAAATAGCATGATCAGTGAACAAACTCGCCATAATGCAGGCTGGAAGACTGCAGACAACTCAAAACTACTTGCTGTTTACTGCAGAAAATGACCAAAAAATCACCAAAATCGAGAGAAAATGGTGAGAAAAGTGTAAGCAAGGTTGCTGCCCACCAAGTACTAGTGAAAGTATATCATTTTAGAATATTTCAACATGAAAAATCCATGTCAGTTCGGAGTTATATGCTTGCTGTAATAAATGACGGCAGGGTAATGTGAGAGTCAATGCTGACCAAATCACTGCATCAAGACAATAAATGACAGCCAAGATATGATCAGCCATAAATGGGCATAAATCAGCACCAAACAATCATCAAGACCTTGAGCAAACACCCAAACATGTCACCAAAGCATCCGTCAGTGAGTAGGCATACCCCCTGGACAATAGGGCAAAGTATACATAACACTGGCAAGACCTGACACCAGTAGTTGTATGCTCACAAGAGTGCAAAGCCCAAGCTCAGGTCAAAAGAAACTCCAAGATATCAATGCATGAACCATGCAACATTTAAGTGTAAGATATCCCAAAGTCTCAAGTATCTGCAAAATGCTCAAATAGCATAAACCTCCTGCTCAATGTCGATCAAGCATATACAAGATGCTCCCATTGGCACAAAAGGCAGATAAATGAGCTCAACAGCTCAATCAAACCAAGTCAAAGTACCAAAGACAGGTAACCAAGACAATGCCTCAATAGCATCCCAAGAGCATGACGGCTACAAAGCAACTATAAGTAGCATCCATGAGCAAGACATATATCCCAATAAAGATCTCTGACATCCAATATAAAAATTCCAGAATAGCAAATAAGAATCCAAGCCAAGTCTTCAAAGAGCACTAAAGCTCAACAAGTACATGGTACACTGTGCCAAGACAAATGCATAAAGTCGTAGGCGTCGGGTAAGCATGTATCCAAAGAGCATATAACTAACAAAGCACTGATCACTGTCAAGCATAGATTGATGTCAATAAGTGTGGGCTGAAATAAGCTCAAGCTTCAAAAAGCATCCGGATCCAATGACAAGCTCGAAGTCGTCCCTCGATGATCAATACATCATAGCATAATCCAAGACATACATCCGGAACCAATAGGCATATGTCAAAGCATGAAAGATAGCTTCAACCCAAGAGTATTCAGCATGCATTTACTGTTATAAAGTGAGTATTTCTAGCCCCACAATCAGGCCAAAATCATAGCATTACATGTAGCTTCAATCCCCCAATCAATCGGGATATAATAGGCATCAAACCGGTTATGTAGTCATGCCCAAACAAGCATAGGCATAAACTGTGAATGTAGCATTAGCATCAAATGTTTGTGGACTGTTTATAACAGTCCTAAAACACTATTTTCAGCCACCAACTAATGCCTAATCTCAAATGATCAATGCCAAGCATCAATACATGTGCAAAAAGCCCGAAATGGAGCCCGAACAAGTGCTTAATGCCAAGCTGGAGTTGGAGTTGAAGTGGTTGACTATGTGGCTATCCAGAAAACATGCACAAATTTGCGTGGGGTTTTTTTTGGTTCTGCTAGTCCATATGGCAGATCTGGAGTGGTTGGAGGGCTCAAACATGAGCCAAAGGGGCCTGGGAACAAATCTCTAGCAGCCCATAACCGGGGGAAAAAAGATATGAAGACTGGAAGCTTCAATGGTGGCTGCCCTGTTTACCTAGACCTGTGGACTGAAATAACTCTCTAAAATAATGAAGCAATACCTCATCGTCAATGCCCTGATGGTGCCTCAATAGGCCGGGAAGAAGCTTGGGAAGCTAGGGAGTGACGGGAGCTCCAGAGAATGAGCTATGGCTGCCAGGAAGGAGACCCAATGCAAGTGGGGAGTCTATGGGAAGTTGAGAATGCCACGAGCCAAGCTCAAGAGTCGGGAATCCGTGCTCTGATACCAGTTGAAATGTGAGAAGGATCGAATCTTGCACTCGAGAGCTATGGCGGGAGAGCAAGAGCAAGAAAGAGAGAGACAATAAATGGGAACTCCAACAGTGACAATGTGTGATCGGTCCCTCCTTTATTCAATATTTCACTAAAAGAATAAAGAATAAAGCGATGGTGATGACAGGTGCCTGCCACACCTGCAGTGTGCAGTGGCTGTGACTGTCAGTGTAGTAATACATGAGCGGCTAGGCAGAGGCGCCTTTACCCCCAACAGGTTCTAGTCTTTGCCTTCCAACCTCCATAACCAACCATGCTCAAGATACATGTTTCTCAACACAACTAACCTAGCCTATTGTTGGCTAGCCTAGCACTAAGCAAGTCTATCCCTTGCCTACCAGTAAAGATTTACCCACTTAATCTTTCTTACCACCAAGAGGCTCCACCTAGGCTTCCATACTAACTAAGACACTAATGGCTTGCCTACTATTGCAAACTCACTCCTACCACCAATAGCAAGTCTACCCTTGTTAATCTTTCTTACCACCACTAAGGAGTCTAGCACTCCTAATCTTACACACAATTGATCTTGCCTATCACTACCTTAGCTACTTCTCGAGGAAGTTACTATATGTATATCCTCTACATCATGTGCATTCAATGCCTATTTATAAATATCCTTATTTGTGAGTTTTTCATGAATAAAATATGACCCTTTTTTATTCAATCTATAAGTAACCTCTTTATATTACATCATTCTATATATAAAAAATGTATGAAAATGGTATTTTAAAAATACCTTATTTTTAACCCATGTGATGCACATATATATTCATGAGTAACTTACCTGAGAGCTACTTTTGCAAATCTACCTTGCCTCTAGTAGTGTAAGTCCACCTTGCCTATTACTATAAGCTTACATTGCCTACCATTAAGCAACTTTACCCCTCTTAGGCTTTCCTACTACCATGGAGTCTACTTTACTAGTCCTAAGCTTACCTTGGGCTACCTAGTCAAAAACCTTAGGACCACCTAGACTCCAGCTTACCACACTTAGGCTAAGTCTACCCATCTAGATGCAAGCCTACCTCATGTGGGCTTTCCTACTATTGCAAGGCAAGCCTACCTCACCACATTGACAATACACTTGCCTACTCTCAAGCTTACCTAACTGAGCAACCTTACTTATCCTTGATCTTACCTTCCCTTATCAACATCCCAAACTACAAGAGCTAGCCTAGGATTGCACCTAGCCTACCCATTGCCTACGATTGGTCTCAATACACTTGGACTTGAGCTTGATAGAGTACAATTTTCTACATGAAAAATGACAATTGGGGCTAGCCCAAGTTCCTCAAATCCAATAAACTTCAAGTAGTGAAGCTTGCCTACCCTTAGAGTAGTTTGTCTCAATACACTTGGACTTGAGTTTGATAGAGTATAATTTCCTAAATGAAAAATTACAGTTGGGGCTAGCCCAAGTTCCTCAAATCTAATAAACTTCAATGTTGAGTGTTGAAATGACTTGTTTTTTGGCTGATTTTTGTTGTTTTTGAGAGTTGAATGGTTGATTTTATGAGATGATTGATTGATTTAGAAGTGGTTTGAGAGTGTTTTGGATGATAATGATGGTGTTTTGGAGGTTCATGATGTTTGTTAGTGGTTCTGTGATGTTCTGATAGGTTCTGATTGGTTCTGTATACCTTCTGTTTTGTTCTGTTTTGGTCTGTTTTGTTCTGATTGTCTTCTGTAAGGAGGGATAGAGTATTGATTGATGAAGATTGAGATCTTTTGAAAGCTTATTGAATGGTTTGTGAGAGTTTGGAATGGGTTGAGAATGAGTTATGAGGTTTTGATGACCTTCTGTAACCTTCTGTAGGTCTTCTGTAGAGCTTCTGTCTCTGTTCTGTTCTGTTCTGTTCTGTTCTGTAGCTGTTCTGGTACTGTTCTGTGACTGTTCTGTATGCTTCTGTATGTGTTCTGATGGATGAGAGTGTAGCTTGGGAAAGTTTTCTAGCCTTGGAAAGAGGTGAATACAAGTGCAAAAGAGCTGAAAGAAGTGGAAGAAGTAGCTGCTGAAAACTCAAGTGAAGACTAGAGTGAAGTGACAGTAGTGAGCTATGAAAAGACACTGTAGTGGCTCTGGTGACTCTTCATATCAGACATACCTCTTGGGAGGGGTATCCACGACCTAAGAGGGATTATTGGGGTGATTTTGAGAGATTGTAGTGAGGATATGATGTATTATTGATGGAGTGAGAGAGAGAGAGCCAGAGATAGCCAATTCTACTCAAACAGAGTGATTGTATATGAGAGATTGAGAGAGAAGACTATGAAGATATTAAAGATGAATACTATGTGATGTATTTCCATTCAAAGATGGTGTATTCCTTTGCTTTCTTTGCTCTATTGATGGATTTTGTGAAGATGTTGAAGAATATAGTTGATTCTATCAAAACCGTGGGAGATCTACATGATGCTGCATGAAGATTTGTTGTGCCTGGTGTTCTTTTCTTCATTGTGATCATATAAAACATGATAAACAAGCTTGTTGATGTTACAAGATAGATTTTCTTGCAAGAGAATTCCCTTTTCCTTGGTGTTCCTCTTAGGCCTCCATTTTTTTGGTGCGCAGCCGGGGAAACTTGCCATCAACAAGCACCAGAAGAGGCTGAAAATGAAGGAAATGGCATTGCCAAGAAGAGAAGAATTCAATGGATGTTTGTAAAGTTCCTTCTTCCACTGAAGAGTTGGAATTTCTCATAATCAAAGCCACTTTCCATAAGAAGTTCATCCCACAATGGCGGAAACACATCACCATCATGATGCATACTCTATGCGGTGGACAGTTTCCTCTTCCTGTTGAAGCGGCAGAAACTTGCATCTTGGTGGCAGATTGTTTGGGAATAAACTGAAGAGAAGAAACAGAGAGAATGACCATCCATGGAAGATTTGGCATTCATTGAGAAGTTTCCAAACAACATCAAGTGGGAGATTGTGAAGAAGCTTCAAGAGTCTTGGTCTGTAGAGGTTCACAAAGACAAGAAGGAAAAGAGTTGGAATTTGTTCGTGGATGATCAACAGCAAGATACATGGGATGCTTGGTGTACTAATAATTTTCTATTTGTTCAATTAGCAACCCACTGGAAGTTGGTAGACAGAGTGTTTTTCACAACATACAATGTTGAAACCATTAGAAGCTGGCATTACTATGATGATGGCACCACCACAATGCTCAGACGTATGCATTTTGACACCTTCAGAACCGAATATCTTCCTCTGTGCAGTGGCATGAAAGCAGAATTCAGGGACATTGAAAAGAAAGAAGTAGAAGAAATGTTGGCAAGAGAGTCCTCCAGAGACTGAAGCTTTCTGTTAACTCTCTGTGGAGCACTAACAACATAGTGGAGCCAACCCCCTGATGAATGATGCAATAAAGAGGCAAGCGTTAGAACGAGTTCAGAGGTACGTGAGAAGAGAGAAAGCAAAAATCAAGGCTGAGAACGAGCTCGCAGTAGAAGCCGCCTTTGACGCCCTTGCGGAACTCTTTACAGAAGTCCCAATGGCACATCAAATCCTTCCTCCTCTTGCTGGAGGTCCACTTCCAAGCCAGATCCGTCCTGGAAATATTGATGACAGGCCAGCAAATGTAGTCCCATTGCCAATTTTTAAGGGAGAATACAATGAAGACCCCGATCTTCATGTAGCAGAGTTTATGGTAGCATGTGTGGCTAACAATGCCAGAACCCCTGAGCATTGGTTAGCAATATTTCCCGCCACTTTCAAAGGCGCGGCGTTTCAGTGGTATGAGAGACAAGCGGCAGGAACTTTTGGCACATGGGATGACCTGAAGTTGGCCTTCCTCACTAAATTCAGGCGTGAAGGTTTTGAAGAGCGGATGAGAGAGGAATTTATGAACCTAAGTTAGTCCTCTGGAGAAAGAGTAGAAGCCTATGTCTCACGAATGGAATCCATCCTGAAGAGATGGACTAACCATAATTTAGATGATGGTATTCAGAAGGGGGTGTTTCTCAGAGGATTACAACCAGAAGTCCGTAAGTTTGTGGAGCTGCAAAGACCAGCCACCCTGCAAGCTGCAACAGAAGGTGCAAGACTGTACGATGAAGTGGAAGCTAGATTGGCAATGAATACAGGAAGAGGAGTCCTACCTCCTCTGATGCCAGGAATGATGTACCCACCAAATGCAGTTCCAGGGCCTGTTCCCTATCCCTACCAACAGATGCCCCCGGTATCACAGTACAATGCACCAAATCCACAGTGGCCACAATCCATGCCTCAAATGATGGTTCAACCACAACAACAATGGTCCCAACCAATTTCCTCAATGCCAAATTAGCAGCAATAGTGGAATCCTACCAACTGGAGCCAACAGCCAACAGTTCAAATAGAAGCTCTGAATCAGAACCAGAACAGAGACCCCTCTGTACCAGCCCAACCCGTTTATGCAATGATTACAGAGACTCCTCAAAACCCTCCTGCCAGTACGTCCGGAGGAGAAAGCTTGAAGGATTACTTATCTAACTCAGTTGCAAACATCAAAAAGGAGTTGATGGATGTGATTACAGAACAACTCCAGACGCTGAAAGTGAATACCGCCAGCATATCCAGTGTTGCAAGAGCAGGAAGAGATGTGATGCGGTCAAATACTTGGTGTGGTAAGTGTCATCAAGCAGGCCATTTAGCCACTGAATGTACACGAAAACCAACTATTCCTGGGGCCTTATGTTCCTACTGTTTGCGGAAGAACCATACAGAGGACATTTGCTCTCTGAAGGAGATGCATGATAGGAGAAGGAAGGAAGAAGATGCAAGATTCAACTTGCTGAAATCCAAAATGACAACACAGGATATTGGACCCAAGCCTAGAGAGTTTGGTCCTAATTTCAGACCCAGAAGATTTCCTTCCCAAAGTTACAGAGGAAGACAGTCTGGCGGTGGTCAGAGGTCAGAAGTGGAGTGTTACAGATGCGGAGAAAAGGGATACATCTCACCAAATTGTCCAAATCCTAGAAGGTCAGTGGATTACAAGCCCTTATGCAGTCGATGCAAAGGAGAAGGCCACACTACAAAAGACTGTCCAAGCCCAGCCCCAGTGAAAAACAGTGCTACTGATAGTCCGGCCAAGGCCCAAGAGCCTACCTCCAATTTAGTGGAATTGGAAATTGCTGCCATTACGCGTGCAAAGCAGAAGGAACTACCTGTCTAGAAAGAAAATAACCCTCATGCCAGAACAGTGAAGTTCAATCTTCCACCAGAAGATCAGAACAGAACAGAGCCTGATAGTGCCGTACAGAGCCCTACAGTGCCACAGAGAGTTACAGAGACAGGACCAGAGGTCCAGGAGACGGAAGAGGAGGAAGTGCCACAAGTGGTAGAAGAAGTTCCTGTACTTCCTATGTTGGAAGAAAGAGGGAAAATGAAAATGGGTGTTGCCCCATTCCCTAACCGGTTAGAGAAGCCAGTGGATCTTATTAAGGAATACGATCTAGTTAGAGATCTAGATACCTTTAAACCAAACCTCACATTCCGACAATTATTGATGTTGTCTCCCAGTTGCCGGAAAAGATTCAAAAGTATACTGACAAAAAGACGTGGTTTAAGGATTGCTCCCTCAACAGCAACAAAGTCCAACAAGACTCCAGAGCCTGTAAAAGAAGTGGATGTGGCTAATGCTTTTCTAGATCCGGGTACTCCAGAGACTGGCGTGTGGATTGAAGGCTGCTTTATTGCAAATGCATTGATTGATGGAGGTTCATCAGTGAACATTATGACAGATGTTACAATGAAGGATCTAGGCTTACAAGGTGTGCAACCAACCCAATGGCTTATAAGACTGGCGGATCAGAGTAGAATCAAGCCTTTGGGTATTCTCCCATATGTGAAGACTACAGTGGCTGGAAAAGATTATTGGCTAACCTATTTGGTGGTGAAGCCAAACTCTTATGGTACATCCTATCCTCTGTTACTGGGCAGACCATGGCTTTTTGAAGCCCGAGCAAGGACGGATTGGTTCAAAGGAACCTTGACTTTGGGTAGAGGATCCAACAAAGTGGTGCTGAAACTGTATGGTTCTCAAAAAGGACATGGATCCACCTCCTTGGAATTATCTTCTGACTCCCCTAATGAGGCTACAGATGGAACATCAGCAGACGAAGATGCTGTCAAACAGATCCTTCCCAAGAAAATAATGGCACGTTCCTTAACAGTGGATACTGTAAGCCGACTTCCAAAAGATGCAAAGGCATTATCAATGGGTGAATACTTCCTGCCTAAACCAGGAATGACTTCTGAAATCACTTCTGATAGTGAGATAGAAGCATGGATGTACTGCTCTCCCTGTTACATGGCCACAGCAGAGACAGAGGCAGGAGAGGAAACAGAGAATCTGTTCTTTTGTTACAGAGCGCCTACAGAAGCAGAAGCAGAGACAGAGATGGAAGAGGATGGATATGATATGGACGAAGAAGATTATGAAAGTGAAATGGAAGAGTCTATCCCACTTGAAGAGAATACATTTCAGGCAGAAGTTCCAGAAGCATCAGAAGTAGATGAGCTCATGCTATGTGACAGAATGGTGATGGTACCATTTGGTCTGGTAAATGGATCTTCTCGTATGCAAAATCGTTATAAGGAATGGATTAAGAAGAACAAGCCGTCTTTTAGCAGTGGCTCCTGCCGTCCTAACCCATCCTTGCCAAAGAAAGATGATGATGATGCACCATGCCAACAAGCACCAATCCCACCAACCCAACAGGCATCAGAGGGTCCCTGTTATGTGACGTTCCTAGATGTGCCATCTTCAGAAGAGGAGTCTTCAAGCCAAGAGGTAATTAGTTTTGAAACCAAACCCGAAACAGCTCTAATCCCATTTCAACATCTCAAGGAGCAACCTAAGTCTCCACCAAAAGAAGAAGCTGGTTCTAGTGGGACATCAGAAGAGGACACCATTCCCTTGAAGGAGTCGGATCTGTACCCAGAAGCGGTCCGCGGGACCTTCATCCGTGAAGTAGAAGGTGAAAGGCAGTTAACTTTTGTAGATGCAGAAGGCACTGAACGCCACTTGAAGGTGGGTAGCAGCCTTCTAGAAGAGGAGTTGTCAACCTTGTACAACTTGTTGAAAGAAAATTTGGACGTGTTTGCATGGTCCTATAAAGACTTAAAAGGGATTGATCCCACAATATGTCAACATCATATTGACTTGGATCCTGATGCCAAGCCAGTACGGCAACGACAGAGGCGAATGAACCCGAATTATTCCACATTGGTGAAAGTGGAGCTGCTAAAGCTTCTGGAAGCCGAGTTCATCTATCCAGTGGTAAATAGTGAATGGGTTTCACCCATCGTGGTTGTACCCAAGAATAATGGCAAATTGCGAATATGTGTGGATTTCCGAAAGCTTAATTCCAAGACAAAGAAGGATCACTTTCCTATCCCTTTCACAGACCAACTATTGGACACAGTGGCAGGACATGAGCTTTATTCCCTTCTGGATGGATTCAGTGGATATAACCAAGTCCAAATCGCAGAAGAGGACCAATCCAAAACAACCTTCACCACAGAATGGGGGACCTACGCTTACCGAGTGATGCCATTTGGGCTCTGCAATGCCCCTGCTACTTTCCAGCGAGTCATGATGGCCGCATTTCAAAATCATCTGCACGATTTCATTGAGGTATATTTGGATGACTTCTGTGTCTATAGTTTGATCCGTGAACACTGGGAACACCTGGAACAATGCTTTGACCGATGCCGGGAGTATGGGATTTCCCTCAACCCTGACAAATGCATCTTTGGGGTCTCTTCTGGAGTCCTGTTGGGCCACATTGTCTCTGCACAAGGGATATCAACAGACCCTGCAAAGATCGAAAAGATCGCAGCTCTGACAGCACCCACCAACCTCAAACAGTTGAGGGGATTCCTAGGCCATGTGGGTTACTACAGAAGGTTTATAGCCCATTTTGCGACAAAGGCAACTTCCTTGCACAAGCTCCTGAGGAAAGATGCAGAGTTTACTTGGACGGAAGAATGTGACAGAGCCTTCCACACTCTGAAGCAGTGTCTGATTGAGGCACCCATTTTGCAACCTTCTGATTGGACGAAAGAGTTCCATGTACACACTGATGCATCAATTGAAGGCTTAGGTGCTGTCCTTTGCCAAAAGGGCTCCTCAAAGCTGGATCAATCGATCTACTACGCAAGCTGAAAAGTCACTGATAGGGAACGGAACTACACAGTGACAGAGCTGGAGTGCTTGGCAATGGTGTTTGCCCTAGAGAAGTTTCGCCATTACCTCCTGTCCACCCACTTTAAATTTTATGTGGATCATGAGGCCCTGTCCTTCCTGATGAACAAAGCAGATGTGAAAGGACGAATGATGAGATGGCTCCTTTTATTCCAGGAGTTCGACTTTGAGGTGATTACTAAGCCTGGTCGTTCCCATGTTCTGGCTGATCATCTGTCGCGTATCCCACAAATTGCAGACGAGGAGCAGGATGATCCAGACCTCCCTGATGCTTTCCTATTCTTGGTAGAAACTGTCACTCCCTGGTATGCAGACATTGCCAATCTGCTGGCAACCCAACAGTATCCTCCTGGTATTTCTAGTCGGGAAAAGAAGAAGCTTATGCTAGAATCAGCCCCCTACACCCTGCTAGGCGGTGCACTGTACAAGAAAGGCAAAGATGAAGTGCTCAGAAGATGTGTTGCAGGAGATGAGATTGGGATTGTTCTGAAGGCTTGCCATGACGAGCCATGTGGAGGTCACTTTGCAGGAGAAGCTACAGCCAGGAAGGCTCTACTAGCAGGATATTGGTGGCCTACAATTCACAAAGATGCCTATGATTACTGTAAAAGATGTGATGCTTGTCAAAGAATGGGGAAACCCACCAAGACAAGTGCCATGCCACTGCAACCTATCCTTCCGTTGAAGCCGTTTGAGAAGTGGGGCATTGACTTCGTAGGTCCGATCGATCCTCCCACCAGAAGGAAACAGAACCGATACATCCTCGTATGTACGGATTATGTCACAAAGTGGTGTGAAGCTAAAGCCCTAAAGCGGGATGATGGTAACAGCGTGGCCCTGTTCATGTATGAGAATATCATCACCCATTTTGGCAGTCCCCTAGAGCTGGTAAGTGATAGAGGCACGCATTTTCTCAACAAAGTCATGGAAGAGTTGACAGAGTTGTATAAGATCCGCCATCGCAAGTCCACTCCTTATTACCCCAGAGCCAACGGCCAAGTCGAAGTCACGAATCGCATCCTCTGCTCGATTCTGACAAGAACAATTGCCGCACATCGTTGTGATTGGGACGATCGACTTACAGAGGCCCTCTGGGCATACAGAACCTCCCATAAAGCAGCAACAGGACAGACACCTTTCCAACTGGTATATGGTACTGAAGCTGTTTTTCCTGTTGAATTGGAACTACCCTCTTTGAGAGTGGCTATCAAAGAGCATTTGGGGGACGATGATTCATTGCAGCGCCGTCTCCTACACCTGGAATGTTTGGACGAAATTCGTAGGATGGCTCTACAGTGCATGGAAGCCACGCAAGCTCGACGCAAGGCTTACCATGATAGCTTCATCAAGCACAAGGAGTTCAAAGAAGGTGATTTGGTCCTAGCCTATGATTCACGATTTGGCAAGTTTCCTGGCAAGCTCCAACAGCAGTGGATGGGCCCCTATAAGGTACTTGCTGTCAACCCGAATGGCTCTGTCCAAGTGCAGACCGTTGATGCCTCTGATGATCCCTTTCTGATCAATGGATATCGCCTAAAGAAGTACTTCCCTCCTTGGGGATCTTGACAATTATGGTCACTTGATCTTTTCCCTCATTGGCGCGGCACTGTACTTCTTATGATGCTACTTCTGATAGTCGTTCTTCAATCACTCCTGATGAAGTGGACGCAACCCTCTGTTCCTCAAATCCCCCTTCCAGCCTTGATCTCTTATCCTCTATTTTCCATCAGCGACAATGGCGAGGTTGGTCTTGACACATGGTCTTTCCACTATTCCCTTGCTCAAATTGAAGAAAAAAAAAGAAAAAAAAAAACATATCGGTCATGGGAGAAAAGGACTTAGGTCCCTGTCATGCCGACCTATTCTTCGAGAAAAGGTGGAAACACCCTCGGGAATAGGGGAAAACAAAGAAAAAAAAAACAAATCTGTTATGAGAGAAAAGGAAGTAATTCCCTATCATAGCAGGCCTCGTTCCAAGAAAAGGTGGTAAACACCCTTGGGCGGGAAGCTGGCTGTGGAAAAGGTGGTAACACCCAGCAGTCCAGAAAGTGGATTCATTAATTGATATTTCCAAGATCCAATTCCGAAGCTACCTCCCTTGGTACGCTGTGTCCTGGGTCTCTCTGCAAAGTGACTACCTGTCCTCTAGCAGACGACATGTTCCTGTCCAATACAACGTTCGATTTGATGGCTACCTCCCTGGGTATGCCTCTTCAGTAACTGATGACGCGATCTTCATCGACAAATAATCAAGTGACGTGAGCTTTCATCATAACCGGATGGGGAAGTGAGTATGGTTGCCCTCTATAATTATCGATAGAGAGTGAGATAGAGGGTGGGGCGAGAGACCAGTCTTTTCCCTTCAAATCAAATGAGAGGTGAGAAGTGTGAATGAAGTGTTGCACGCACGGGATGGGCCTCTCAATGCACAAAGCACAATTTGTTTCTGTGCACTGCACCATAAGGCTCCCTGGCCTTCCTTCTTGCACTGTATGCCGGCACAGGGAGGGATGCACCGTTGCACCATCAAATGTGCACAAGGCATACAATCTTTGCACAAGCGCCTGTGAGGATTACATCAATGGGTTTCAGGACATGGTTGCCCTCTTGTATCTATCAATAGAGCGTGCGACAGAGGGTGGGATGAGTGTGACTGGAGTGTCTTCAATCAATTACCGAGAGGTGAGATTGAGGGACGTTACGACACTTGGAGTTAGGTATGTTCCAGTTTCCCTGTGCACCCACAAGATGGGTCTTTACCGTCATCACAAGACACATCACCCTATTCTGTCCACCGCACTCTAAGGCTCCTTTGCCTTCTTCTTGCACTTATACCAGACGGGTTGGACGCACTAATGCACCATCAACTGTGCACTCTGGCATACTCCTTCTGCACCATTCCCCCTTGTCGATTTCTAAACCGGGTACGAGATATGGGTTTCAATCATTTTTCCTTGAGTGATATTAGTCATGGGGCGAGTGCCTGTTCTTTCATTCCATTTGAGTGACTACGAGTTGAGTGTAGTATCCCTCATCGACAACGAATTTCCTGCGATTCCTTTAATCAGCTACCTCCCTGGGTACTGCTGCGTGGTCCCTGCCATGAAGGACGTGCGCTGTAAAGATGCCTTGGTACCTCCTACAGTCGACAACAACCCTGGACGTGCCATCGACACTCACCCTTGCTTCTTGACAAAATGGGCCAAGCTTTTCTCACCCTCCCACTTTGGTTTCTTCGTGACGGTCATGTTTTAAGTGTGGGCACGTTAGTGGATGGTCTGTGGCGTGGTCCTAGGTCCCTGTTGGTCGGTTAACCCTATCCGTTAAGGTCTTAAGTGTGGGGACGCGTCCCTGCGCGTCTCCATTGTATACCCCTCTGCATATGCCTTAACTTGTTCATGCATGTATGCCATGATTTGCTGTTACCCTGATTGGGTCCCTTCCCACCCGACCGTTCCTTTTCCACCCACCCTTGGGGCTGTTCCCTTGCAGTTTTCCTTCATTCCCTAATTTTGTGGTCCTGTCCTGTGAATGCACCCTACGTTCACCAAAGTCCAAATCCAACATTATAGCCCTGTTCCTTCGTTTGAACTGACTATTTTTCCTTTTTACCTACCCTTGTTCCGGTGCACGGTTTTCGAGTTATTAATTTTTGAAGCATTTTGCGCAAATTAGCCGGTTTTCCATGTGAACACGCTTTGCTTGCTTCGGAACCGTGCTCTGATGTCATAGCCCTGACAACCACTTTTCCCCTGACATTTTCTCTTTTTACTCTGAGTCATTCCGATACACGGTTTGTCCATTATTAATTTTCCGGTTTTTTACGACTTTTTCGTGCTTTTTTTGATATTTTTCCATGTGAACCTACCCTGTTTGCATCGGAATTCCAATTTGATCTGACAGCCGTGTCCCCTGTGCCTTCCCTCACCTTTTTCCTTTTTCCTCCATCCTCTTTCGACTTTCGGATTTTTACTTATTAATTTTTCAATGCGTTTTCGGGCGTATTTTTGGAGTTTTTCGCATGTGAACCCCTCCTCCTTCCACCGGAACTGCGGTTTAACATGATAACCCTGTGCCACTCCTTCCTGCGGACATTTTTCCTTCTTACTGCATGTCATTCCGGTGAATGGTTCGTCCAATATTAATTTCCGATCCCATTTTTGGGTTTATTTTTTGGGTTTTTTCCACGTGAACGCGTCTTATCTCAGTCGAACCTATGTTTTGATGTGATAGGATTGTCAAGCACGTCTTTTTGCACCGTTTTCCTTTTTTTCGCACCTCATTCCGATGCACGAATCTCCCTCTATTAATTTTTAATTGTGTTTTTTTGTTCATTTTTTGTGTTTTTTGCACGTGACCGCCCTTTACCCCTCCCAGAATCTCCCTCGCATATTTTTCTTGTCTTCCGCCTGCCATCCTGCCCACTTTTTGTTTTTATGCTATTTCGCTTTGATGTCTAGATTGGGAGTTATTAAATTTTCTTTAATTTTACGTGTTTTCACGCGCTCCGTCTTGCGCGTGAACGCACCCGTTTTTGATTTTACGCATCTTAACGCGCCTCCGTCGCCTCCACGTGCCCTGTCGCGGCGTTCCGGTGCCTTTTCCATCCCATCACGGCAAATTTTTTTACCCCACCCCACGCACACGCGCGGGATAGGGGCATGCCTTTCTTTTATTTACCTTCTTTATTCTTTTACCAACAAGCAAAAAAAATATTTATTTTTTTAAAAGAAAAATTCATTATTTCCCTCCCTTCTTCCCCGGGCACCCTCCCCTATCCCCCCCACCCCCTCTTTCTCTCTCCCCGACCCCAACCACCTCCCTCCCCATCTCCCCCCCTGCGTCCCCTTCTCCCTCCCATCCCTTCCTCCTCATCTCCTCCCTCCTCCTCCTCATCTTCTCCCTCCCATCCCTTCCTCCTCATCTTCTCCCTCCTCCTCCTCTCCTCCTCTCTCCCTCCTTCTCAGCTACCCCAACTCTGCCACGTGCGCCCCTCCCCGCCTGTTGGTGGCTGCCATCGCGCCCATCCCTACCCAGTTGTTGCCATCGACATCGCCTGGCCCGTCACCTGTCCACCATCATCGGCCCGCTCAGCCGCGCTTGCCACGACTCGCAGCAACACCGCCCAAAGCCCCGGCCTGCCTCGAAGCATCCCGTTCGCCCGCCACATTCACCCGTCCAGTTGATAAAGCCCGCCGCCGCCCGCCGTCTGTCGACGCGCCGCTGTGCCGCCGGACGCGCTGCCGCCGAACGCGCCACCGTCCTCCTTCCCTTCCTCCTCCTCCTCTTCTTCCACCTCCTCCTTCCTCACTAACCCCCGGTTAGTTACCACTAACCTACCCATTGTTATCTAACCTAACATTAGTCACACTAATTAATCCTAAGTTAGAATAACTAACCTAACCTACCCCCCTAACCCTCACTAACCCTAGTTAGTCTACTTAACCTTAGTTAGGTTAGTTCTAACTACCCCTAGTTTGGCTAACCCTAACCCTAACCCTAACCCTAACCCTAACCCTAACCCTAATCCTAACCCTAATCCTAACCCTAACCCTAACCCTAATCCTAACCCTAACCCTAACCCTAACCCAACTTAGGTTAACTAACCCCCTTTAGGTTAGTTTCTACTAACTTGCCTTATCTGACTTATCTAATATCTGACTAACCTGACTTGACTTGGGCAGACTACCATGACTTACCCAGACTAACCAGACTTAACTGACTTACTTCTTACTTATTAGATTAACATGATTTATATGATTTAATTAATTTTTAAATTAATTTTCCCATCAAAATAATTTAGAAAAATTTCTAAAAATTCCCTTTGTTTTTTGCCAATTTTTGGGAGTTTGTCCGCTGGAAATTACCCACCCTAAAATTTCTGAAAATTACACATTTCCCAATTTAACCCCTAGATTGCCAATAAATGTAGAAAATTCATTTCAAAATAGTAAAAAATCTCTTTAAAAAATTCTAAAAAATTCCCCTCACCTCCCTTAACCATTTTTCATTTATTTTTCACTTTAAAAAATTATCATATATGGTAACCCTATTGTTTAAAAAAAAGCAGAACAACATACTAATAACCCAACAAACGGGAATTTCCCTTCACACTCTCTATTTTATTTGCATAGACCCCATTGTGGATATTTCCTCCATATTCCTGTGTTGTTTATATTAATTTCCCTATTATTATCTTTATTCTTATTTTAAAAAAAAACACAAAAACCAACACCAACAACCAAACCTACACAAATAAATAAAAACCAACAAAACACATCCACAACCCATAATAACCACCCAAACAACATAACCAACCATAAATAATCACAATTTAAAAAAATTCAAAAACCAACAAAAACCAAATCAACACATCTGCTAAGGTATTGTGTTTGTTGTTTCATCAGTGATCTTTACTTTTCCTTTACTGGATTCACTTCTTTTGGGAGACTCTTCCGTGCGCCTTTCTGCATTACATACATACCCCTTTCATGTATTTATTTTATGTGCTTTATTTATTTTCATTTCCCCCTTAATCACCAATTAATTGTTAAAATGAACTCTTTAATTCACCCATAGTTTCCACGCGCATTCGCGCTAAACACACACATACTTTTTAATTAAAATCAACCCGCCGTTCACTTAGCATGCGCTACGTGCGCTACAGAGGCACTTTAATTTTTAATTAAAATGAACTAGCCGTCACATGAGCACGCACTGGCAAAAAAGCGCTCCACATCACCTTAATTTGTAATCAATGAACTTGCATTTAGAGACCCAGTCTGGGTATCGAAGTCCGGGATTCGAATTAATGCACCGTTTTCACCTAATAATTGGTAATTAAATTTATAATAAGAAACCACAGTTTTCTTGCTAAGGTTTATCACCTAATAAAAATTCACCCATTCTTAATAATTTATTAAAATCAACCCTTCATTAAATTGATTCCCCTTCACTGCACTTAATTCCCCTTTTTAATGAACCGTTTCGTGGGATGGGTATGCGCAGTCATTAGAGTTGTTTTCCTGGTCTAGTCCTGGTTTATCAACGATGTAGTCTTGATATGTGTCAGATGTGGTATTATTTTGGTTTCATGTCTTTGTTACGGTTACGGGTACGATATGCAGTTTTTTCTTTTATTGCCTGCTACGGGGTTCTGGGTGTTTGTCTGATGCATACCATGAAGCTTTCGGTCGCATATGTCTCAAGGTCATGTAGAATTTTTTCTAGGATGTGGTTTGCTTGGGGTTAGTTGGTCGAGTCACGTTTTATTGTTTTGGTTGTTCTCTTATCTTTGGTTTTTGTCTGTTGCTTTGCAGGCATTCTCCTTGATTGTCTGTGTTTGTGGTGTGTGTGTAACCATCTGAATGGCGCCTTCTCATGCTCCTCCCCCTACCCAATACGTCCCACTAGTTAGTAGGGATTACTCATCCCTACTTACTTTTGAGCCTCTCACGAAGGCAGGACTTGCTGCTTTTGTGGCTACTTCTTTTCCATTGCTTCCAGAGAATCCGTCGTTATGTGATGAGTTTCTGGCCTCCTACAACAAGAAGACAGGACTAGTTCAGGGAATTTCTCTGACTTTGACACCTCGAGGCTTAGGGAAGGCTCTGTCTCTTCCCTTCAAAGGTGAACCTTTTGTTACCACTCGTCAGCTTTTCTCTAATGAAGAGATTCTAAAGCTGTTGCAAAAGCAGACAAGGGAAATGCTGGATGTTAAGAAGGTGATTAACTCTTCAGGAGTTTCCTTTTCTATGATCACTGATCCCGTATGGAAGATGATCTGTCAGTTTCTCTAGGACAGGTTTATGCCTGCCAAAACACCATCCCAGTACTTGTCCAAAGAGCTTTTCACAGCTTCCAGGATGGTGTTGAAAGGAGTTGCTATTGATTGGAGCACTTACCTCCTCACTAAAATGGATCAGCATTTCGTCAAAGTCACTAGGGGTAATGTTACCAATGTCACATATGGATCATATTTGTCTGCCTTCTTGACCTATTCAGGTTTACAGAAGACTGTGCCTCCTCCTCCTCCATCAGATCCAATACCTCCTCCTCCACCTTCAGATGAGTCAGAACCCATTGACATAGAGGATGATGATTCTCCGCCTCCCCTGGTCATACAGCGCAAATGCTTGAAGAGGGTAGCGGATAAAGCTCCTTCAGTACTTCCTTCAGTGCCCATCCCTGCTACCTCTGGTAGTGAACTCCCTGGGTATCTCACTTGTAATAACATGTTCCGAGCACATCGAGAAGGATCATTGGACATCTCAGTTCCCTCCCTGAACAGTCTAGTCTCAAGAGATGCCATTCCTTTCCTCTGTAAGGATATTCAAAGCTCCATTGAGTTGTCAGTGACAGCCTGTGTTCAACAGCTGTACGCGTCTTTTTATGAAGAGCTCATGCAGTCTAAGGACCAGTTGCATAAGGCAACATCTGAGTTAGCTTCTGCTAAGGATACCCTAGCAGATTTGTTCAAGAAAATGGAACAACAAACCCAACTGGTTGCCACCCAAAGCGATGAGATCTCTTCTTTGAAGACCCAGTTACTAGAGGCTCAATCACAGGTTACTAGCCTTTCAGAGGAGAAGGAAAGGATATCCAGAGAAGCGCAGGAATTCCGAGCTATCTTAGATGACAAACTTTCAGCTTTACAGATTGCTAATGACACAGTGGCCAACCAAGCCTCCCAAATCTAGCAGTTGCAAGATCAACTTGCAAAGTCCCGCTCTGTTCCTCCAAGCCCTAATGTTCCATTGATTCCTTCTCTTTCACAGCAGGACTTGGCTGCTCTTCAAAGACAGGCTACTTTGTGCCCTCTATTCCAATATAAAGTGGAAAGATTGCAGTCCCGAATGGACTTGTTATGGTCTACCTTTGAGCAGTTTCAGGAATATGTCTCACCAGACCATTCTTTCTTTGTCCACTACCACTTACAGAAGTTGGTCTTCTACATGAAGCTTTCCACGATGGATTTACCTCTTCCAGTGGATGGCTGGAGTGGGGCTTGGTCTGCTGAGTTGTTGACAGAGGTAGTCAGAATGGTGTTTGAAGATTCTGTCACATCAGATACCATGTTGATGTCATACATGTATCTACGAGGAGACTTGTTAATTCCAGATGAGGTGGATATGGCATGATATGTGGGGGATGTGGTCTTACAGGCTATTTTGTATGTCAATCATTTGGAGTTGCGCATAGCTGACATGTTCCAGAGTTATTCCTCCAAAGTAGCTGATTGTCATGATAATTCCTGGCATCCCATGATTGATTCGGTGGTCCTAAATCAAAGACAAAGCACAGCTCCTATCTCTGCCCAGAGTACTAATCAACTGAGGATGGATCTCTTAGCCTATCTTTCAAAGCATAATCCATTTGATGCTACCTTCTTTGATGCCTATCATAGACGATCTCTTCTGGGACCTTCTGTTCCTACCCTCCTCTATTACCAACAAATGGCTCACCGCTATGCTATATATCTTTCCCTTTGTCAATCTAATTCCACAATTATTTTACCCCTTCTTTTCCAACCTTCATCTTTTCCTCAAATTCCCATTTTTACATATTGTTCCTTTATTGAGGATAGGGTATTTTCCCCTTCTCCACCCTGTTCTTCTCCCTCCATTAATGTACCCTCCACATTTCCTATTTATCAGTTAACACCGTTTCTTAGTGATTCCCTCCAAATTTCTGCCACTCCTTCTTTAAACTTTTCTTCTTTTTATGATTTTTCCTATCCCTCACTTCATCCACTTTTCCTTATTCCACTACCCTCTCCTAACACTTCTTTATCTCAACCACCTCAGTTGGTTAGTGACTGTGACGGGTTTGATAATCAGATTTCCAGAAGAAGGGGATGGAGTTCGGATGATTGCCTTACCGGACCTCAGATCAATTGGCCAGTCATTCCAGGAGAATGGACAGCTTCCAGTCAAGCTTATCAGAACTATGTTCATTTTGCTCAGCAGTATTCACAGTCTGCAGATCCTTCAGTGAGATTAACTGCTCACTTTGCTTGGTACCTGGCGTATATGCATAGGCACTCTCATAATGATTCCAAGGCTATTCCAAAGTTGTGCATGAATGTCAATGTGAGCATTGATTCCCAGCAGCTGGATATATTGTATTTTCATGCCCTTTGTTTGCCTAGCAGATACTTGGTCCTGTTGGAAAGGATGTGCTGTCTCCAATTTTTTCAAAATCCTCCCAAAACCTTTGTAGATGAATCCTTGTCTATGGATCGTTTCCGACAACGTCAATCTTTTAAGAGGGATCATCTTCATTGATACCTTTCCAATGTATGGTGGAAGCTTTCTAATGAAAATCTTTCTTTTTGAAGGAGTCATTCAGATGGTTGTGTTGTGTATTAGTGTTTGTGTTGTGAGTTCATTTATGTCATATGAGCGTGGTGGTTTCCTATTGGATTTCGTGTGCGAGCTACGTTTTGGAGAATTGTGGTGATGGAGTCGTGGATGGAGAGTTGAAGCTGATGCTGATGAAGAAGAAGAAAACTCTTATATCCCTTACAAATTTGTTGTGATTTTTAGTTTGATAAGAGGTGTTAATGTATAAAGGGTTTTCCTTTCGTTGTATTTTTATATTAAAAACAGGTCATAAGTTGGGGTCGTGGTGGATGGCTTCTTTTTTATGGAATATTGACGATCAAAGTTGAGCTTTTCCCTGAACTTGTATTCCCTTTTTCCTGGGTCGCGAGGACGCTTCCTTATTAAGTGTGGGGATATGTTGAGTGTTGAAATGACTTGTTTTTTGGCTGATTTTTGTTGTTTTTGAGAGTTGAATGGTTGATTTTATGAGATGATTGATTGATTTAGAAGTGGTTTGAGAGTGTTTTGGATGATAATGATGGTGTTTTGGAAGTTCATGATGTTTGTTAGTGGTTCTGTGATGTTCTGATAGGTTCTGTATACCTTCTGTTTTGTTCTGTTTTGGTCTGTTTTGTTCTGATTGTCTTCTGTAAGGAGGGATAGAGTATTGATTGATGAAGATTGAGATCTTGTGAAAGCTTATTGAATGGTTTGTGAGAGTTTGGAATGGGTTGAGAATGAGTTATGAGGTTTTGATGACCTTCTGTAACCTTCTGTAGGTCTTCTGTAGAGCTTCTGTCTCTATTCTGTTCTGTTCTGTTCTGTAGCTGTTCTGGTACTGTTCTGTGACTGTTCTGTATGCTTCTGTATGTGTTTTGATGGATGAGAGTGTAGCTTGGGAAAGTTTTCTAGCCTTGGAAAGAGGTGAATACAAGTGCAAAAGAGCTGAAAGAAGTGGAAGAAGTAGCTGGTGAAGACTCAAGTGAAGACTAGAGTGAAGTGACAGTAGTGAGCTATGAAAAGACACTGTAGTGGCTCTCGTGACTCTTCATATCAGACATACCTCTTGGGAGGGGTATCCACGACCTAAGAGGGATTATTGAGGGTGATTTTGAGAGATTGTAGTGAGGATATGATGTATTATTGATGGAGTGAGAGAGAGAGAGCCAGAGATAGCCAATTCTACTTAAACAGAGTGATTGTATATGAGAGATTGAGAGAGAAGACTATGAAGATATTAAAGATGAATACTATGTGATGTATTTCCATTCAAAGATGGTGTATTCCTTTTCTTTCTTTGTTCTATTGATGGATTTTGTGAAGATGTTGAAGAATATAGTTGATTCTATCAAAACCGTGGGAGATCTACATGATGTTGCATGAAGATTTGTTGTGCCTGGTGTTCTTTTCTTCATTGTGATCATATAAAACATGATAAACAAGCTTGTTGATGTTACAAGATAGATTTTCTTGCAAGAGAATTCCCTTTTCCTTGGTGTTCCTCTTGGGGCTCCATTCAAGCAGTAAATCTTGCCTACCCTTAGACTAGTCTACCTACCCAAGTTCTTCGCTTTCACACACACCCATCAAACTTGCTTTTCAAGTGCTCAAAAAATCAAAACAAGGTCTCCCACGTGACCAAAAATCTTGTCTTATTAACTCTTGACCTAGACTTACTAAACTTCGTAAGCAAGCATACCTACTTACACTTCTCTTAAGCACACTTGACTAGACCCAAGCAAGGACCCTTGAACCCAAACAACAAACTCTTGGAACACAAAACACAAACTTGGGGAAGGGGAAGACCAAACAAGCATGAGAGAGATATTGTGAAATTGCAATACAATTACTAATAAATGGAATATCAAAGAGACATTGCAAAAGGGGAACTACACACAAGGTAGAGATGAAACCAAAACAAATACAAGCAAGCTCATCAAGAACAAAAACCTCAAGCGAATCATTCATAGATGTATATGCATATCATGTGGGTTATACATAAGGGATTTTGCAAATACCATTTTACACATTTTTTACATAGAAAAGGGTACCATATAAAGGGATTATTTACAAATTGGATAGAAAAAGGGTGCATTTCATCAAGAAAAAATTCACAGATATGGGTATATATAAATAAGCCTTGAATGGCATGATATAGAGGTTCTACATATAGTGAACCTCCTCAAGAGCCAAACACAAACTATAGGATGAATGAGAATATACACTTGTAAAAGAGTAAGAGCAAACTATTAGGCTAACCTACATCCAAGAACTAAAGTTCCATGCACTTGCACAATGGCTTAGGGATCCCAAATCCCAAAGGAAGAAGTAGGACTTGTCACCCCAAATGCACCTTGGAGGAGTGGAAAATAAAAGTACTCTAGTTACTCTACTAATGATAAAAACACCCACCTCATAAACCAAGAGGCAGATAGATGCAAAGCTAGTACCATGGAGAGAGGAAGAAACATAAGAGATGTTCCACGAGACATGTGAATCCCTAGAGAGACATGTGAATACCTAACAATACACTCACATCAACAAAGATTTGAGATGAAAAAAAAGATAGATGACATTAAGAGAGTTGTTGTGAGCACAAGATTGGATAAGCCCTCTAAAAGCTCCTTGATAGAACTTCTTTAGAGGAAGTTCTTGATGATTCAAGCATACTCTCGGCAAGTTCACAAATGGCCAACATCTTGCTCATCAAACTTGGCCATATGCCACAAACCAAGGATGAATTTAAGATCTCTTTAATTGCTAAATAGTTGGATAAATATAGAATGGTGGATGTCCCCTATATCTTTATACAATAATTTAGGCAAGTTTTTGATGCAAATAACCTTGCTTTGGAGTTAAAGAGAGTATAAGCCTTTGGGCTATGCTTACACCAAAAGGAAAGAATGTGGTTTCATAAGCCTAGAAAACATTGAGAAGTCAAATTTCTATACTCCCAAGGACCTTTTCATTATGGAGTTTTCCAAGGCCAAATAATGGGATAACCTCATTGTAGAGTTGATGAATGAGAGGATGTATGAGAGCATGGCTGGAAACTCAAGTTGTCTTAGACTACTCTAACATCGATAGTGTGCTAGAGAAGTCATTCAGATCAATGTTGACCTCCATAGCGAGAGGATAAAAGATAAGAAATGGGTAGGACTTCAATATCCCTTAGCTTAGTAGAGGCAATATAGAGCTCACCACAACTCAAGGCATCCG
This sequence comes from Lygodium microphyllum, assembly GCF_053477565.2. NCBI lineage: Eukaryota > Viridiplantae > Streptophyta > Polypodiopsida > Schizaeales > Lygodiaceae > Lygodium > Lygodium microphyllum. Next base: position 128,850,119 of record NC_141137.1, on the reverse strand, counting down.
AGCTTCCTTTACATAGCAACAACACGAACCCTCAAAAATCATAGAAGTTGTGAAGCAAACAAGAATGTATCATTGAAACATCCAATGCATACATCATAGTGGGGATCACCTACCATAAGAGTGCCCCATGACCTAGTTGGGCATGCACTAATTGTGGTCACTTCTTCATGAGGCAACCTACTACAAAGCCCTAAGAAGGCTTCCCTATCGAATTTCATATGTGAATGTTGGATATCAACACTTGAACACAGGTCTCTTCTACCAAAGATCCCAACAACATGCCCTACTTGATCCATTGACCAAAGAACAATTGTGCAAAGAACAAAGATAAAACCTTCACATATACTAAGACCTCTTTGCCTAATTACAACTCACTCTCCGATAAACAATCTTGTGGACTTTACAGAAGAGATTATAATAAGAAGAAAAGGAACATATGAATCCCTATGTGACATATGACAAAGTGGAAAACGTGATTCTTATGGACTACTAATCAATTACAAGGTCCCTACCACAGTTATTATTACAATTACCACCATTTCTGTCTCTAATAGTCAATGCATGAGGAGGATGGGCTACATCGATGTTCTTCCTATTGACCTCTTTTGGTTAGTGTAGAGAACTCTCTTCATCACTACATTTAAAACCAGCCTCGTGCAATGAGTACTCGTAGCAATACAAAAGGTGTCCCATGACTTAGTTTGTGTAAACAGCAAGAATAAAGTGATATTATTTTAAAACTAAATGCCTTGCAATACAAGATGGTTCTTGTATGTTAGATTATAAAAAAGTTTCTAAGTTAGTAGATAGATAAGTAGGTCAATACGTTAGATTAATAGATTAGTGGGAAATTTAGTAGATTTCTAGACTAGATTAGTTAATAGTTTAGTAGGTTAGTAGACTAGGAGCAATAAGTAAGTAGGTTTTTTAGAAGATTAGCTAGTGAGTTTAAGATTGGGAAATTAATATGTTTGCTAGATTAGTAGGTTATTAGGATATATCGGTAGGCTTGCTAGTAGGTTCAATAGGTATGTTAGTGGATGTATAACTATAGTGGGTGTATTAGGATGTTATTATGTTTAGTTAGTAGATTAATTAGTGCATTTATGATTAGTAAGTTACGAAGTTAATAGAGTTAGGAATAATAACATAGCATAATTATAAGTGCATTAGCAAGCTTGTAGGTGAGTAGGTGGGTTAGTAAACTGGTTCATAACTTGTAGGTGAATAGATAGTTTAGTAAATTAGTAATTGGTTCATAAGTTTGTAGGCTAGTAGATAAGTACATTACTAACTTTGGTTAAAATTAGGTTAGTAGATTTTTGACTATGTTTATAGGTTTGTGATTTGTAGTCTTATGAAGTATTAGATTAGATTTATTGATATTTTCATATTTAATTTTGAGATTGGGAGGCTAGTAGGTTAATGGTATCTTAGTAGGCTAGGAGGTTAGTAGGTTGGTTAGTAGTTTAGTAAGATACAAAGCTAGTACATACATCACTTTGTCTCTTAGTCTCATGAAACATTAGATTGTATTAATTGACTATTTTCTAATTTACTTTGAGAATAGTCATGAGTATTAGATTAGATCAATTTGTGTATTGACATAGTTTATGATTAATTAGCATATTAAAATGAATAAGAATAGTGTCATTAAGATATTTAAATAGATTAGTTTTGTGATTGTTCATGAAGCGTAATTAAAAATGAATTTATATTCAAAAAAGAAGGTGGGGGTACACAATAGTAAGGAAGATAAAATGGTAGAAATAATGCAATTTCACGATTCTTAAATCTTTAAAAAACTTTCTAAAGATCAACATAAACCCTTTGGGATGCTTAGATGAACCAACATGGTGTGATAAGGGTGCATTGTGAGGACAACATTTTTTGTTTGAGCTTTATATGATTTGACCATTTAAAAATGTTTATAAAACTTGCCTACGAAATAAAAGCTATAGTGGAGGATTGTTAGATGATACTTTATTTGTTCATTTTACCCTTGCTACTTGTAGTTTCATTGACCCCCTTGATGGTGCAAGGACCCACCATGGCATGGGGACAATCGAAATCACACTAATTGAAATTGAGATACGCTCGATTTGCCAGATTGAGAAAGAAAAGCAAGATTGGTCATTCCGTGAATGATAGGACACTTGAGTTAGACGTGGATGATAGAGCATCCAAGGGCACACGGCACTCGAGTTGGGAGTGTAAGCCTGCAAAAGAGTCGCGGGATAGAGAGCGCGAATGAGTACATACTTGAGTGCCAGGAGGAGACAAGGAAAAGAATAAGAGAAGGGCCATTCGCTCGAGCGACAAGGGATCATTAATTGATCAATTGAGGGAAAGAAGGAATTAAGAAAAGAGCGGGGCCCCAGCAGCACAGAAATCGTAGGGACCACCGTCAATCATCGTATTGTCACACTGCATGAAAGCCGCTCGACCCCGAGAAACGTCTCTACCACTCGCTCGAGCTTAGGTGCATCGAAGGAACTCTGTACAGAACGTTAATGTCGATCAACAAAGCAAGTAGAACAATATGCGTCAGGAAGAAAGCCAAAAACACTCATCAGTTATCGCCATAGCCTCCCACCAGCAGGCTGATTGCGTACTGGAGAAAGCAGCCAGCCGAGATAAGAAGAGAAGAAGGGAATGCGAGGCGGGAGAGATGATCGACGACGCATCATGACAGGTGCACTCTCGTCCTGCTTAATATTGGCAAGAACAGCGATCGTCGAAATTAGTTAACCGAAATCAGAGAATTATTGTCCTCCATTCAAGTCAAGTCAACACGTTAATGACACTCGGAACCACCAACAATTCACGTTGGAGTTTGCCATCCCAGTGGGGGAACGCAATCCGAGTATGCGACACAATCGACGACACTCCATTAGAGGCCATTATCCACGCGAGTACCACCCGGGACTCGGAAGTAGTCCTCCAACTTGAGTGTAAATTCTTACTTGAAGGATTCGACCTCTCCTCCGGAAGCACTCTGTCAAGTGTTCTCTCGTGAGAGTGCCGCTCACTCAAGCTTCCCCACCCATTAGACGAACCTTCCAAGCACTCGATCCACGTAATCAAGGCATCACCTTACTCACAAGCATTACCCGCCAGCCCTCGAGCATCCAGGTATAGCAGCCGACCTGCAACCTCGACTCGATTCCAATCGACTCAACGGTCGACACGTTCCACAATGTAGTGCCCAATGAGATTCTTGATTTGGCATGGCACATAGCCAGCTCCCATAACTCCACTCGAGTCCCTACTCGGATACTCGTACTCAGCCATCACCCTTGTCCAATATACTCATACTCGACCGCAAATTCGACACTCACTCTCCTGGCTTGAGCATGTCAATGCCGTCATCCTGAGATTCAGGTGAGCCCAGTCAAGTCACCACTTGGCCTTGACACCGCATAGACATGAGCCCCATCTCCGCGTCATCATGAAACTCCAAAAACCACCACTTGAGGAGACCACTTGAGACATGGTCATACCCTTATTCACTGAGAGCTGGGTCCCCCACACTCAATTTAGGACTCACTCTAGGATCATCTTTAGATTTGGCATATAATCTAGACCTTAAGGCATACACTCATTTAGGTTGTAACATCTTAGGAGGGGAAAACTAAGCTAGCATAACCAAACAGTAACCCTCAACATAGTAGCCCTAAAATTCTTCTAAGCTTGAGTTTTAGGATTGGACCTAAGACACATTCTTAGTCTCTATGCAAGGGGTAATGTACACAAGTTGGCTCACCTCATAGATTTTAATATCAACTAACTTAGACACCTTGGACTTACGAACCACCATCCATTAAAACCACGATAGCACCAGCATTAGGTGTAAAGGATATGGCCACTCCTCTTCGATGTGCACTCATAGAGACCGTTTTAGAGCTAGTCCTAGACCTATATTTGTCATTACTGACCCCACCCAAAACCCTTGTCACCTAGAATTGGGCACAATATTCCCACAACCCTTAGAAACCTAGACTTCAAAGTGGACATTGATAGACACATGAGCACTCACAAGCATCCAACTCATACAAGCCACTTAGGGATCTTATCCCAAGCAGGCCACACTTATCCTTCAAAATACATCAATCATAGTTTTAGGAGCATGCATATTGCACATAATTAGATTGCACCATCCTCACTCAACATAGAACCTAGGTACTAGAGCACATATTATGGCCTTGGCCACATGCCTAAAAGGCACTTAAATAAGCACCCATGATAGAAAAGCTTAACCCTAACTCAACATTAGCTACACCACACCTAGGGTCATAATCCAAACCACTTACAACTTGCACAAGTTGGCGGAGCTTGCACACTTAGGCCATTGGAAGTAACCCACTTAGAAACCATATTAAGATTGACACTATGCAGACCCGAAGAGTGCACAAGTTTCAAGCTATGGCTAGGGAAAAAGGGGCACACATGGTTCAAGGGTTTGAATATGAGTGAGAAGTTAGAAATTTTCACCCTAAAAGGCCCATTCATAATGTAATTTGCAAAAGCCAAATATGGAAAAAACCTCATTGTTTGACTTATAAATCTTGAACAAGAGGAAGAGAATATGATAGATTATGCCTTAAAGATCTGAAGTCTATACAAGAGAATCTTGTTGCAAAGAGATCCAATATGAAAGTAGTGTGAAGGCTTTTCTCAAGGACATCCATGAGAAAAGAATTTAAGAGGCAATGGCTAGTGACTCAATGCAAATTCAACATCAATAGTATCCTAGAGGAAGCTATATATGAAACCAGCCTTCCTTCTTGGAGAGGGTTGTAATTTTTTGATTAAGCACTTAATTATAGCAATCAGTAAATAAACACAAATTGAAACACACAATTTACCTTAATACTCTTGGACAATAGACACCCGGGTTGGCCCCAAAACTTCAGTATTTCTTTAACTTTAATTGCTAATGGATTGAATACAAGTTGAGATTCCACAATGCCCTTTATTGATCCAAAAGCTTCTTTCTATGTTCATGTAATCAATAAGCAATTTGGGCGAATTGCCCCTTGATTTTCACCCAAAAATTGTACAAATGGAACCATCCATAGCCAAATCTTGCCCCAATTCACAATGGATGGCCTGACATCTAAAATCCATATAAAACCCATGAATTTTAGGTATTGATTTCAGTATACGATGCATTCTCCTATTGGCACAAATCCCAAGGTGACTACTAAACCCTAATTTATATAAAAATTTAAGGTTTATAGTAGAGATCTCTCTACTATCCACCAAATTTGGCTGAGATTTACTCAAAATGGCTAAGAAATGCTAACATCTCTTGAGAATGGGTCGGAGAATATGAGAGAAAGCCAATATGAGGGAGAAATCTCATTTTATATGCAAGAAACTCCTAAAATCTTCTTGTTTCCTACTCTAGCCTGCATTTAATACAGTCACCTACCAAGCATCTCCAAAATATTGTCACCTGATTAGCAACGATGTTGCTAGCCCCGAGAAAGTGATTCCCCGTTGTCCCCTGTCTATTTAGACCCCCAAATAGCTAGCTTCTGCAACAAATTGTTGTTATCTGATAAAAAAATTGACCAATAGCTCCCTCTCTCGTTTTCCCAAGTTGTAAACTAGTTGAATGGTTGAGACTCGGCCCCCGAAAACGTTTTTCTAGTTTCCATGGGCAGTTTTGCCAAGTGCAACCTTCTAAATCTATTTTCTAGTATTATCTATCATTTAATTATTTTTTATAATTAAATAGTCCTAAAAATAAATTTCAAGTCTTTTTACCCTCCCTAAAATTAAATGTGTCCATATATAATTAAATTGGCTAGGCCATTTGTAACGTGGCGTGGTTCCTAACCTCTGTTGACCCTTTGACTAGTATTAATTAACAAATCACTATTAGTCTCTAGTATCACCACCGACACTTATTGGCCAACTAACTGTCCTAGGGTCAAAATTAACATCAATTGATTCCCAAAGCCTAGTTTGCATAACTTATTACAACTTTTTCCTTCGATACCTATTACATCCTCGGGGTCCTTGGCCTATAACTCTAAAATAATTGTCATATGCATCACATGTGCTAAATAACCTTGTACATTTGATTAAGTTATGTACATTTACTATTAGCAAAATTAAAACATCTCAAAGTTTCACATCCTCATGAAAGACCTCCCCCTTGAAATCCTTGCAAATTATCCCTTATTGCACTACATTGTGCCAAAAGAAAAGTATATTGCACTAGAAATTCCAAAAGGTATCATAGTCACAAAATTGGCCACTATTGTTTAATCGTGCTATATGTCCCAAAGCTTATTGAAAATTTCTAGCCTACATAAACATCAAATAATATTAAGAAATAATTTATAAATGTTGCTAGAAATCCATTGGATGCATTTATAACTCATATTTCTCAACTATTCTCACTTCACAACCATAGTAAAGCCTATTCTTAACATAAACCATAGTTGGCACTGTCAATGGCATCTACTAACATGCTATTGTCCATGGAACTAACTATAAGCCATTGAAAATTGATCACTTATTACTGATCTAAGAACTGATCACAAATTGCTGCAAATGTGAACCCAAATTTATCACAAATTGATCGTAAAAACTAAAAGTAACTAATGAAAAATTGATTCCAACAGTGACCATAGACGAGTTCTTAAATTGATCAAAAACTGAGGTAAAACTGATCAAAATTTATTTTGAAAATTGAGGCAAAACCTTACACCAAAACTGGTCATGAACTAATCTTAAACTAATGCAAAAGTATAGTCTTAGAGTTGCGACAACTACCATACTCATCTGTATACATCTCACAGTGACTAGTACACTGGAGTAGTGTTCTCATGGTAGACATACTATCAGCACATTAACTTGGATGCATACTGAATACATTCAAGATCCACTACATATGAGAGCTATCCACAATTGGAGAGAGTGGAAATGCTACCTTCTCCTTGAGCATTAGGTAGTACTCCAGATCCCTACTCTACTAAACTTGATTGAGCCCAATGGCTCTAATTGAAAGGCATCTAGGTAAATTTTCAACAAATGAGGATGGTGCCAAGGCGTCCTCTTATATCCATTTTGCATCCATTGATGAGTAAGTTTGAAACTTTACCAAATATCTCTTGGAAACTTTACCTCTAACCTTTCTTTCTTTATATGCCAAGATATGCTTAGGTACAAAAATCTCATCCAAATCCTCAATCTCAAGCTAAATTTTAGTGGACATATGTTTTGGCACATTGCCATGAAAAGGCCTCAAAATTTTGATATGAAAGACATTGTGTATTCACCAATGTGGAGGTAAATTTAGTCGATATACCACATCGCTAATCTTTTCCAACACATGGAAGGACCCATAATATCTCATACTCAACTTTGGATATAGTTTCTCTCTTCCTTTCATCTTTTTCAATCTTTCCTTTTCAAAGAATAGCAATACATAATTGCCCAGCTCTGCAAACTACAAAACATATCTATTGTAATTAGCTACCTTCTTTTACTTTTTATATGATCTCTACAGTGCATACTTTATCTTTGCATAGACTCCATCCAAGTTTTCCACATAATAGTTAGCCTCAAATATCTTATCTTAGTTTGCAAGATAGATGGTACCTTCTTGCCACCCTCAACTACCTCAAATGGAGCTTTGCCACTAAAACTATGCATTGTATTATTATAATCAACTTAACTAAGGCAAATATTGTTGCATTTGTCTGTGTGATGGAAGAATGATGAGAATTTTACCATGGTATCCATATTCTCAAACAACCCCTTCCAAAATAAACTAGTCATCTAAGGTTCTCGAATCACTCATGATCGACTCTAGCATACCATGATACTTAAAGATATGCTATAGAAATAATCATGTTATATGATTAGTTTTTATTTTCTTTCTCATTGAAATGAAATGGGATTTTTTGCTAAACTTGCAAATGATAGTCCATATTCCATCATTCCCTATAGGAATCTTAGGAAGCTCAAAAGTAAAATCCATTGCAATGCTCTGCCAAGGCCTGTTTGAAATAACCAAGCACTGCAATAAATTGCTCGATATCTTTTTTCTATCATGCTTAACCTTCTGACATATGATGCTTATCTTGAAAAACTACTCTATATTATGCCTCAAAGCTGGCTAATAAAAGAAATATTCCACTGCCTTGACTATGGCACATCAATGCCTCTATGCCTTGCATATGGAGGAGTATGACTTTCAATGATAACTCTAGGCACCTCAACTGCTTTGTGACACGTGGTCATCCATACATCATTAAAAATCAATCTCTTAACACAAAGTGCTCATACCTTTGACTATTGCATAGTTGATCATAAATATTAGCAAAATCTGAATTAGAAACATATCTCTCTATCATGGTATCCAACTTAATGTGATAAACCACACTAACATCTAAAATTTGTGACTTATGTGACAATGCATCATCCACAACATTCTTTTGACCATCAATATATGCAATCTGAAAATGAAACATAGAGAGAAAATTTTCCCATCTCATATGCTTCTCTAACAACTTTGTCTACATCAAAAAGTATCTCAAAGTCTGATGGTTTATCTATATTTTAAAATCAGCCCCTAACAAACAAATTTTCCATGTAAATAGTGCATGAATTATAGCCAAGAGATCTTTCTCATAGACCTAAAAATGCTTTTCTGCACCATGGAGAATTCAACTCTTATAAGCCATAACTCGAGCATCCTGCACATAACAATAGCCCCAATGTAACGTGTCCACCTGTTGTCTTTAGGACATGTCTTAGCAATCCATCAGAAAGGATGTCTAGAAAGCTCCGCCTAGCATTCCCATGAAATGTTACGGGGTTTGCGATCTAGGACTTTCTGCGTCTGCCACATAGTGGAAGTATTCTAGTCGTTCTCACTTAGGACCGACCTAAATCAAGGTTTTTCCTATTGGTCATTTCCTAAACGGCAACTAGAGTCGAACCCGAGCGAACTACTTTACATAGAACGCCAGGTCCGAAGCGGATTCATGCTGCACTTGGTTCAAGGAGAATGGGAAATGAGAGGGATGCAAGGCTCAACCTCTCTACCATAAGGCATAGTCCCATTCCGTTCCCCTAAAACAGTGTAAATCGGGATTATTGTAACTTAGATTTAGGCCAAAGCTCTTGTTGTTTGTGTTCTTTTAATGATCTTCTTGTTGTCCATCATGATTGAGAAAAGTTCTTGGCCAACCGGGACCACCCATCCGTAGGACGGACCTATGGCCACATCCTCCGCACTTTTCTCAGGTTGTTTTAGTTATTTAATTACCTAACACCTTTAGTTGGACATGTATCAATCAAATTCCTTAATTAGCCCATTAGGCACTGGCTCCTTCACGTAATCATAGCACTTGACATAGAAAAACAATGTCAACCAAGTTCCTTTTCAACAGGTTATCATATTTATCTTTGAAATACATACATTCTAGCCCGTAGGCTTCTCCATAATCCACCCGAAGGCTATCTAGCAATCCACAGGGATTACTAATCCAAGATTCCACTCGTAGACTAGTATGCGAGCCTCAAGATCCAATCCCGAGTCACGTTGGCCTCTTGTGCAGGGCCCGGAAGGCGAGGGATTTAGGGCTAGAGCCCCCTCTAGCACCCAAGCGTCCTCCTACTCCAAGTAGCGCTCAACGGAGAGACCTCTCGCTGAAGGTTCAGTCCACCTTCCCGGCGCAGTTAACAACCCCCTTAGTTAGGGTCAGGCAGGCAGTCGAGGGTAACTGAAGCTGCCTCTCCCTTCAGGCCTTCAACCTGAAGCATTAGATATCTTTTCATCCTTTAATTCTTTGAACAAACAAAGCAAAACAGTGCTTTTAAAACTATTACAAGCACAATCAATTCCATTGGTCATTATTTTTGGCCAACTGCTAAGGAGTGAATCCTTCTTTTCAAATGCATCCAGCACTCGATCCGGGATCAATTGCGACTTGGAAAGATCCCCAAGGGTTTGTCTGTTAACCCTTATATCCTTGGGTTAGGGCCGTACCCTATTAACCCAACTTAACCAAAACCTTAAGTGCTATTAGTAGTAAATATGTTATTTCAATTTTATTGATTGGTCCTTTGCTTCCAAGCAATTTATCTAATCCTCGTATTCTTGGTCACTTTACCCAAGAAAGGTACTATATCAGGATGATTATTCATCCTCATGCAAGATAACCTGCGTAAGAATCTGCCAATCTCATTCCGAGGAATTGGCCATTCCCTTGTGATCAAATCACAAGATCATGCAACTCTGCAACTTGTTGCCAACTGTCCCACCTAATCCATGGGACTATTATACCCATCAATGACGTCTTCTAATCATGGTATCATGATTAACAATCCGTTCCTGATTGCATTAGGCCGACATTGTCGGTCCTAGGTTTCCAAGTTCAAACTGAGTTTGTTCTTTTTAGCAAGCGATTCCTAGGGTATAAACCCTAGATCATTTCTCACAAGTATGTCCTACTGTCCCTACATTCAGTGAATGTGGGCAAGCCTTTAGGATATTGGAGTTTCAGCTATGGCAATACGAGCGTCTAGGTCATGTCCTCAACGTTTTAAATCCTAGTTAGCTCTTTGGGATATGTTGCATTGAATTAACCCTTCCTAAACGAGTACCTCACAGTTTTAGGTGTTTAGGTTTAAACCAATTTAACTTGTCTATTCTTGAAGATAATTACACTATCATTTTTGTAACCACATGATTCATTGTCTATGTATAAGTTGATTTACAAGCCCTAACTTTTCAGGTTAAGATCAAAGCATAGGTTAAGTTATAGCATAATTCTAATCGATCATCCTAAAACATGCAAATAAGATTCATGCTACTAAGCTTTAGGATTTTATGTTTAAGCATGCAGCCTTTTTCTACTTTCTTTTTCGAATGAATTTGTCGTAAGCTGATCTTATGCAACCTTTCGTTGATTTGAGTTTGTTTAGGCCACTTGCCTAATTCATACAGCCCTAGTAATTTCCTACGGATGCTAGCAACTTTCTTTAAGAATCGTTTCGAAAAAGATGTTCAATAATGTAATATGCGGTTTATTCCTTCCATGCTTAATCGAAGTGTACTATCATAAATTCGTTTTGTAAAGATGGGCATTAATTAATCTAATTTCATTACTTTTTGCAATGCATAAAAATTACTTGCTAGAAATGCATAGAAATCTTATGCTCTCTTTACTTTATTCATTTTATTGAAAAATACTAATGATCGAATTCTTCCATCGTGAGCTATTTTCATTAAATTAGTCAAAGTATTTTAATCAAAATTTGCATCCTATCTCCAAAAATGATCCATGCACGATTGAATTATAACGATGTAAATCAAAATTAGGAAGAAAAACCTAGACTTGTGGTGAAATGTCCACATGGATGTTAGGAGATGATCCTCCTGCGGTTGCACCTTCTGCTTTCTTAGGAGCCATCGCGAATGCGGCCTTTCTGTCTTGGATGCAGATTTATGATGTTGGCCGTCTCCTTTGCATGCGAAAATCCCTTTGTGACTAATTTCACCGTCTTTCAGAGTCAGCTTTAGAAGACTTTATAGATTTTTCCTCCTTAAATTTGGCTAAAGGGGAACTTGTGGGGAACCTAAGGGGAAAAAGGGTGTTTGTGAAGGCCAATAGCAAGTGGGTTCTAAGGGACCTCGAGGTTAAGATGAACCCTTATGTAAGAACACGGGGGTTGGGGGGGGTGGGGGGGACTTAATGGGATTATAAAAGCTTGGATGGGACAACATGGAAAAGGGGCTTTGAAGGAGGCCCACAAGAAAGGATTAAGGGGCCTTTGAATTGTGGGGGTGCGGAGAACCCACGGGGAGGGTTTTAAATCCCGGGGAGGGGAAAAGTGGTTATAGGAACTTTTCGATAGTAAGGTTCAATAAAGCCACAGGAAGGGGGCTTAATGGCCTTTTACAAGAATGGATGGGACCCCATGGGAAAAAAGGGGGGGAAGCAAAGGGTGAAAAAGACCTTCTAAAGGAAGGCTTTAAGGAGACCACATGAAGGGGGGTTTCCTAGGAGGCTTTACTAAAGCTCCTGGGAGTTGCTGTGGAGAGCTCATGTGGCAAGAGAGAAGGAGACGAATACTAGCGGCAGCTAGTGGGGACAACATCGGGGTGGCCTTAACTTCAGGCAATGGCGTGGCAGTTCGTTCGGCAGATCTTCAACGTCTTCTTTCCTCCACTGTCAATGGCGGCGTGATGGCTCCTTTCTCTGTTCACAATCCCACCATCAGCATCTATAGTCTGACCGCCCTTCCCTCCTACTCTCCTCCCACAGCTTATATAGCTGAGGGGAGGGGATCCTCCCTCCCCCATGCGGCATCATGCATACCTTCGTCCCCTTCATAGCATCCAGCAGCTTATTCATCCCGCTTTCCCTCCCTCTCCCCCAACACGATAGTCGGCTGGGGGAAGGAGGGAATAATTTTAAAAAAATTCCATAATTTCAAATTATGACCTCCTACAAGGGGAGTTTCATGTGAAGAACGCGAAAGGAATTTGGAAATATTACATTCTCTCCCCCTTGGAGGAATCGGGATGTTCTCATCTCGAGATAAATTGGGGATATTGATGGTTGAGAGTGCTTTCATCTATCCAAGTGGAATCCTCCTCGTGATAATCTTTCCACTGGATGAGGCATTCTCTCAAGGTTCTCGATCTCAGTTGTCTCTCCCTAACATCTAAGATCCTGTCAGGCCTTAGTTCAAGGACTCCTTGACTAGGCATTACAACTTGTTGGTCATCAAGTACATGGTTAGGATTTGGTACATACTTCTTTAATAGGCTGATATGAAATACATTATGAACCTTTAGGTTCTCAGGGAGTTGTAGTCTACAGGCATTAGGTCCTAGGCACTTGAGAATCTTGTATGGTCCACAATACCTTGGACTCAGCTTCTTGCAATCTCCTAAGGATAGAGAACTTTTCTTTGGACGTACACGAATGAAGACCATTTCTCCTTCCTCGAAGATTCTATCTTGATGCTTCAAATCCGCGTATGCCTTTTGTCTATCCTTGGCGGCTTGGATGTCCTGTCTTATCGACTTTATTTGGTCATCCATCTCTTCCAATATCTGCCTTGAAGCTTCAACCCTCAAGGTTGGATCTGAGAAATTTAGGGGACTTCGACAGTCATGACCATATAATGCTTGAAAAGGGATCATCTGAATGCTCTGTTGGTAAGAAGCATTGTAGGCAAATTCAACCAAAGGTAAGTATTGAATCCACCTTTTTGGTTCACGATAGCGTTATGCCCTAAGCATATCCTCGATGATTTGATTGACTTGCTTTGTTTGGCCATCCATTTGGGGATGGTAAGTTGTGCTAAAACAGAGTTGAGTCCCAATGGCTTCAAAGATGGCTCTCCAGAAGTGTGATGTGAAGAGAGAATCACAATCACTAATGATTCTTCTGGGTAGCCCATGTAGCTTGAATATCTCCTTGATAAACAACCTTGCAATGTCCGAAGCTTTATAGTTTGTCTTTACTAGAATAAGATGTGCAACCTTAGTTGGCATGTCAACCACAACCATAATGGAGTTGTATCCTCCCTGAACTTGGGGTAGGCCAACAACAAAGTCCATACTGATGAATTCCCATTTCATTTAGGGAATGTCAAGTGGTTGCAACTTCCTTGGCATCTTGACATGTTCGGCTTTGATACCTTGACAAGACAAACACTCAGTGACATATTTGAGAATGTCACCTTTAAGCCTCTCCCAATGGTAGCTCTTTCTAACTGCATTGAGAGTCTTGGCATAGCCAGGATGTCCTGAGAAAGGGGAATCATAAGCTTTCCATAATATCTTCTACTTAAGTGACTGGCTTGTCAGTATACATAGCCTCGTTCTATAGTAGACAAGTCCACTATTGATAGAGAATTCATGATACTTAACCTGCAACTTTTGGTTCTGATCCTTGATAGAGATCTCCCTTAGCATCTTTTGATAGGCTGGATCATGGCATGCTTCCTCTCTAGCTAACTCCAGTATTGGGTTGTTTGGCATGGATACCTTTGTGGCTAGAGATCTAGCTATTGATGGGTTTTGCAAGATTAGGGAATTAAGGAATGCCTTGCGGACTGAGTGTATCAGTAACTACATTCTCCTTTTCCAATCGGTACTTGATTTCAAAGTCATACTCCTCCAGCACTTCAATCCACCGACGTTGCCTCATGTTGAGCTCGTTCGAGATGCCTTGGCCAATTGAATCTTTGGCACTCCAGCCTCACCTTGAGTTGTGACTAAATCCCCTTCAGAGTTTTGAAAGGAAATTTGGCCCTTTCCATAATGAATGTGGGTGTCATTAGGTTTAAGCCAATCCATTCCGAGTAGACACTCATGGATGACTCTGAATTTGACCGAAGTCGTTTTTCCTCCCAGAAAGAATTTCACCTTAGCAGTTTGCATGGTACAAGTAACCTCACGACCATTTGCCAATTCCACAAGCAAGATAGGTGCTTCTACTGTGGCTATTCCTAATCTTTTTGCACAAGCTCGTGAGATAAAGAAATGTGTACTGCCACAATCAATCAAGGTCTTGAAACTTTTACCTTGATAGTCCGACGGTGTCTGAATCACCGAGAACTGGCGATTCGGCCCTTTCTTATGAAGAGCGGCATGAACTGTCGCCCTTTTAAACTTTGCTTCCATGGTCGGATCTTCTTCTTCTTCTCACATCTCCCTGTTGGCAATATAGGCGGTTTTTCCTCTGCCTTGGGTAGTGGCTCCCTGGCCACGGCCAGTTCCTTGGAAAGGTGCTTGGTGATGTCTTCCTCCAAGCTTGGGACATTGCCTCTTGAAATGACCAGGATCGTTGCAATGGAAACAACGAAGGTTTCGGCCATTGCTTTGGGTAGGAACAAAGTTGTTGACATTATTAGTCCTTGCTTTCTTTCTTTGTCCCTGACTCTGACCTTGAACTCTCTTCATTTGAGGCCTAAATGTTCCTCTATTCGGGTCATTATAAGACCAAGTTTTGTTACCTCTTAGTCTAACCTGCATCTCCTGAATTATAGGGGCAGCTCAAATGAGTGCGTCTTGAAGATCTGATGGGCGCATAGATTCGAGACGGGTATTCACTAGTGGATTTAAACCAGCACAAAATTTTGACACCTGTTGTGTCATGTCCATCTATGGCGCATACTTAAGAAGTGAGACGAATTTAGAATAGTATGCCTCAAGAGTGAGTCTCAATTGTTTTATCTCGTAGAACTCATTCATTTTCTGCGTGTGATATGCAGGTGGTAAGCATCTTCCCTACACGGCTTTCTTCAACTTCTCCCAGGTAACAGATCCTTCCGTGCTCCCTTGATCTCTGCACCATTGCTTCCACCAAAGCCTGGCTTTGCTAGTGAGCTTCAGCTTGGCAAGCATAGCCTAATTGGCGGGTGCAGTATCGGCTCCTTCAAAATAATCCTCCATGGATTCAATCCAAATTTCAGCATCTGCTTGGATGGATATGTCTCTCCCGTCAAATTCGGGCGGTTTAATCTGCTTGAGAAGAAACTTCTTCTCCTGGATTATAGTAGTACTTGATGTAGGAGGTGAACTGGGGATCTGTACACCTGGGGTTGTGCCTGGATAAAGGTATCTTAATGTTATTACATGATAATCGTTATGATTTATATTTCATCTCCATTTTTGCTATCAACCAAGCAATCTAACCACTTAACTTCTTATCAATTCTCATGAACAAAACAGACATTGATAAAAAGAAGTCTTATTGCATTTATATGGGCATAGCCCTTTCAGAATAGAACATTTCTTGCAATGATAAGCCAACTGTTTACATTTAGTTTGGGGAGAATAATGTTGTATTACATTTATCTACAAGAAATGGATAATAGTATGGTTTCAGGTCATGGATCTTCAGGAATCGGTAAGTCATTAGAAGATCAGGGTATCCTTTCCTTTGGAATCCATTCTTCTCATGGCACCCCAACACTTTGATCGTGTCGGCGGGGATTACACGAGTCACTTCCTCATATACATATGAGTTCAGCTCAATCCTCCAACCTCGAATATGTAAAGTTGATTTTATGTGAGCCTCCACAAAAATGAACAGCTTCACGACTTTCAGGTCTTCCAACCACTTGATACTCTTTAGGTTGGTCTGAAGGTATGCAAACCGGTGGGCAGCTATATAGTAGATTGCTGAGGCACCCATCCATCTTTGTTCCATGTACAAAGGCGATGGATTATAAATACGCTCTAGGATGTTCATCATCCCAACCCTTTGTTGATAATCGGGGGAATGCATCGCAGTCATAAACATGACTCGAAACACTAAGAGCTTGTTCCATGCTTCATAATTCTCCAAGACAGCATCAAGAGTAAGGAAATGTTTGGAACAACAATATTTACTTCACTTCATCTTATTAAGATTTCATAAAAACAAATCCGTTGTTGGTTTGCTCTGATACCAACTGTGACGCGTTCACCTGTTGTCTTCAGGACATATCTTAGCAATCCATCGGAAAGGATGTCTAGAAAGCTCCGCCCGGCACTCCCATGGAATGTTACAGGGTTTGCGATCTAGGACTTTTCGCGTCAGCCACGTAGCGGAAGTATTCTGGCCGTTCCCACTTAAGACTGACCTGAATCAAGGTTTTTCCTATTGGTCGTTTCCTAAATGGAAACTAGCGTCGAACTCGAGTGAACTACTTTATGTAGAACGCTAGGTCCGAAGTGGATTCACGCTGCACTTGGTTCAAGGAGAATGGGAAACGAGAGGGATGCAAGGCTCAACCTCTTTACCATAAGGCATAGACCCATTCCATTCCCCTAAAACAATGTAAATCAGGATTATTGTAACTTAGATTTAGGTCAACGCTCTTGCTGTTCATGTTCTTTGAATGATCTTCTTGTTGTCCATCATGATTGAGAAAAGTTCCCGGCCAACAGGGACCACCCATCCGTAGGACCGGACCTATGGCCACATCCTCCGCACTTTCCTTAGGTTGTTTTAGTTATTTAATTACCTAACACATTTAGTTGGACATGTATCAATCAGCTTTCTTAATTAGCCTGTTAGGCACTGGTTCCTTCACATAATCATAGCACTTGACATAGAAAAACAATATCAACCAAGTTCCTTTTCAATAGGTTATCATATTTATCTTTGAAATACATACAGTCCAGCCTGTAGGCTTCTCCATAATCTGCCTGAAGGCTATCCAGCAATCCACAAGGATTACTAATCCAAGATTCCGCCTGTAAACTAGTATGTGGGCCTTAAGATCCAATCCCGAGTCATGTTGGCCTCTTGTGCAGGGCCCACAAGGCGAGGGATTTACGGCCAGATCCCCCTCTACCACCCAAGCGTCCTCTTGCTCCAAGTAGCGCTCAACGGAGAGACCTCTCATGGCTGGTTCGGTCCACCTTCCCGGTGTGGTTAACAACCCCCTTGGTTAGGGCTAGGCATGCAGTCGAGGGTAACTGAAGCTGCCTCTCCCTTCAAGCCTTCAACCTGAAGTATTAGATATCTTTTCATCCTTTAATTCTTTGAGCAAACAAAACAAAACAGTGCTCTTAAAATTGTTACAAGCACAATCAATTCCATTGGTTGTTATTTTTTGCCAACTACTAAGGAGTGAATCATTCTTTCCGAATGCATCCAGCACACTTGATCCTGGATCAATTGCGACTTGGCAAGATCCCCAAGGGTTTGTCTGTTAACCCTTATATCCTTGGGTTAGGGCCATACCCTATTAACCCAACTTAACCAAAACCTTAAGTGCTATTAGCAATAAATATGTTATTTCAATTTTACTAATCAGCAATTTATCTAATCCTCGTATTCCTGGTCACTTTACCCAAGAAATGTACTATATCAGGATGATTATTCATCCTCATTCAAGATAACTTGCGTAAGAATCTGCCAATCTCATTCCGAGGAATTGACCATTCCCTTGTGATCAAATCACAAGATCATGCAACTCTGCAACTTGTTGCCAAGTGTCGCACCTAATCCATGGGACTATTCTACCCATCAATGACATCTTCTAATCACGGTAGCATGATTAATAATCCATTCCTGATTGCATTACGCCGACATTGTTGGTCCTAGAGTTCCAAGTTCAAACCGAGTTTGTTTTTTTTAGCAAGCGATTCCTAGGGTATAAACCCTAGATCATTTCTCGCAAGTATGTCCTACTGTCCCTACATTCAGTGAATGTGGGCAAGTCTTTAGGGTATTGGAGTTTTAGCTATGGCAATACGAGCGTCTAGGTCATGTCCTCAACGTGTTAAATCCTCGTTAGCTCTTTGGGATATGTTGCATTGAATTAACCCTTCCTAAACGAGTACCTCGCAGTTTTAGTTGTTTAGGTTTAAACCAATTTAACTTGTCTATTCTTGAAGATAATTACGTTATCGTTTCCGTAACCACATGATTCATTGTCTACGTATAAGTTGATTTATAAGCCCTAACTTTTCAGGTTAATATCAAAGCATAGGTTAAGTTATAGCATAATTCTAATTGATCATCCTATAACATGCAAACAAGATTCATGCTACTAAGCTTTAGGATTTTATGTTTAAGCATGCAGCCTTTTTCTACTTTCTTTTCTGAATGAATTTGTCGTAAAATGATCCTACACAATCTTTCGTTTATTTGAGTTTTTTAGGCCACTTGCCTAGAGTTAAATCTTCTTCATGCAACCCTAGTAAATTCCTACGGATGCTAGCAACTTTCTTTAAGAATCATTTCGAAAAAAATGTTCAATAATGCAATATGCGGTTTATTCCTTCCATGCTTAATCAAAGTGTACTATCATAAATCTGTTTTGTAAAGATGGGCATTAATTAATCTAATTTCATTACTTTGCAATGCATAAATTTTACTTGCTAGAAATGCATAGAAATCTTATTCTCTCTTTAGTTTGTTTGTTTTATTGAAAAATACTAATGACCGAATTTTTCCATCGTGAGCTATTTCCTTTAAATTAGTCAAAGTATTTAAATCAAAAGATGCATCCTATCTCCAAAAATGATCCATGCACGATTGAATTATAACGAGATAAATCAAAATTAGGATGAAAAACCTGGACTTGTTATGAAATGTCCACATGGATGTTGGGAGACGATCCTGCTGCGGTTGTGCCTTGTGCTTTCTTAGGAGCCATCGCGAATGCGGCATTTCCATCTTGGATGCAGATTTATGATGTTGGCTATCTCCTTTGCACGCGAAACTCCCTTTGTGACTGATTTCACCATCTTTCAGAGTCAGCTTTAGAAGGCTTTATAGGTTTTTCCTCCTTAAATTTGGCTAAAGGGGAACTTGTGGGAAACCTAAGGGGAAAAAGGGTGTTTGTGAAGGCCAATAGCAAGGGGGTTCTAAGGGACCCCGAGGTTAAGATGAACCCTTATGTAAGAACGCGAGGGGGGGGGGGGGGGGGGGGGGGAACTTAATGGGCTTATAAAAGCTTGGATGGGACAACACGAAAAAGGGGCTTTGAAGGAGGCCCACAAGAAAGGATTAAGGGGCCTTTGAATTCTGAGGGTGGGGAGAACCCACGGGGAGGGTTTTAAATCTCGAGGAGGGGAAAAGTGGTTATAGGAACTTTTCGATAGTAAGGTTCAATAAAGCCACGGGAAGGGGGCTTAAGAGCCTTTTACAAGATCAAATGGGACCCCACGGGAAAAAAGGGGGGAAGCAAAGGGTGAAAAAGACCTTCTAAAGGAAGGCTTTAAGGAGACCACATGAAGGGGGGCTTCCTAGGAGGCTTTAAAAGCTTCCTAAGAAGCTTCTGAAGATGCTGGGAGTTTCCGTGGAGAGCCCACATGGCGAGAGACAAGGAGACAAATACTGGCGGCAATTAGTGGACAACATCGAGGCGGCCTCAGCTTCATGCGACGGCATGGCAGCGACAGATCTTCAACGTCTTCTTTCTTCCACTGTCAATGGTGGCCTGACGACTCCTTTCTCTCTTTACAATCCCACCATCAACGTCTATAGTCTGACCGCCCTCCCCTCCTACTCTCCTTCCACAGCTTATATAGCTGAGGGAAGGGGATCCTCCCTCCCCCACGCAGCATCATGCATGCCTTTGCCCCCTTCATAGCATCCAGTAGGGATGCTTATTCATCCTGCTTTCCCTCCCTCTCCCCCAACATGACACTCGGCTAGGGGAAGGAGGGAATAATTCAAAAAAAATTCACAATTTCAAATTATGACCTCCTACAAGGGGAGTTTCATGTGAAGAACGCGAAAGGAATTTGGAAATATTACACCCAATGCTAATACCACATGCATCATACTCAACCATGAATGTCCATATATATACTTTGTGTAATAAGAACATAAACCCAAGAAGTTGTGGATCTCATGCACATTTCTCAAAGGTGACTATGCTCATATTGCCTCAACCTTTGTAGGATCCATGCAAATACCATGAGTTGGTACAATATGTTCCAAAAAGTGAATTTCATGCAATATATTTCACTTTCCTGAGTCATTAATAGGCAGCATATGGTCACGCGGTTCATTGAACATAATGTCCAAGTGTCTTTTATGCTGAGTTTATGCTCTACTTTGATAAGTTTTCAAAGAAAGTGCCCACAAATCCTCTATGTGGCCTGAAGATATGATCCATCATCTGCTTAAAAGTAGCAAGGGTATTTGTAAGTTGAAAAGGCATAACAAGAAACTCATACAATCCAAAAGATGTCCTGAAAGATGTCTTGAGCACATCTTTTAGTCTAACGCATATATGATGATACCCACTTTTTAAATCTATATAGTTGAATATAGCTGCCCCCTTGCAATCTATCCATAACATCATCAATCCGACAGATTGAAAAGTGATTCTTTATTGTGATCTTATTCAAAGCACAATAGTCAATGCACATACACTATGAACCATCCTTTTTATGTATCGAAAGCACTAGAGAACAAAATGAAGATGAGCTAAGCTCAATCATCTCTTTTTCAAACAGCTCATTCATGTGACTCATAATCTTCTCCTACTAGGTTGCACTAACTCTATAGGGTGCCTTATTAGGTTGGCTACTTCCAAGGATAAGATCTATGCCATAATCTTCAAGAAGTTCAGGCGATAATTGCCCTGGAAGTGATTGAGAGAAGAAATCTACATACATTTTCAGAAATAACATGTGATCCTTATCTAACTTAAACATGTTTCCAATATTCTTACTATCATCTTCATCTTTAGTGAAAACCAAGTACACTAAAAGATAATTTTTCATTACTTTAGAAATAGCATCTGCAGATACAACAAGGACATGTTCTCCTTTTAGTTTTACATCAAGTGTGATTGTCTTTCCTTTATGCTGAATAGTAATCTCTTTTGCATGTGAATCAATCACTACATGCATATGAGGATACTATGGTATACCAAGCAATACATCACAATCCTCTAGTGGAGCAATGAAGAACTCTTCACTATCCGCATATCCCTATACATTTAACCAAAGCTTTCCAATGAGCGGTGTGACAAGCTTTGCATGGCCTTTACATGCCATTTAACTTCCCCCATCATGGGTCTCATCTCATCCTCTCAGGGCTACCATGTCTACAGAGATGAAGTTGGCACATGTACCATTATCAAAGAAAATCAATGTATAATTATCCCTAATTTTGTCCCATGCTTTGCATAACTTCGTAGCATCATCATTGGACTGATCATTAATGACATGGACACCAATCCCACTGATATTTTGGGCTTCTTTTCTTTACAATCTCTGTGATTTTTTTTGTTTTTCAACTTGCTACCTATTGGGATAGTCCCTTATAATGTGACCCTCATGTTCACAAATAGAACATTTATTTGCAACCATCAATTCCTTACGTTGTGCCAATGTTTTCGAGCCCTTTCTTTGCTATTTTGGGCTCTTTTTAGGTTGATTTTCATATCTACCCCTTTTCTCAACCTTAAACAACTTTTTATTCGAGTTCTTTCCACTCTCTAGAAAGCCTGAATCTTTCCCACATAAGAAAGCATCTACTATAGCAGTAGTCTCTATGAGCTAAGACATACTAGAGACAATGAAATTAATGCAAAAATCCTTGATTCCTTTAGGTAGTCTACAAACATATTTTTCACTTCCTCATGGAGAGGTACAGGGTGATAAGAAGTGATGGGTAGCACATTCCAAAACTTCTTATTGTATTGCTCCAAATTCTTGCATTTATTAGCATCCATCTTATTCCAAGATGTCATGATGTCCACCTCAAAGGTACTTGTCAACCAATTCAATGCAAAAAAAAATTTTGAATTGTATCCATATTGATGATACTATACCTTCATCAAAAGAGTGGACCACCACTGCAATGCATTCCCCTTCAAAAAAGTGGCTGCCATTTGAATCTTTGAGGACTTGGTGAAGTTTCCCCCTAAATAGGCTACATCAAACTGCTAGATGAAAGTCAAATCTTTCTACATATCTTGTGCACCATTGAAGGACTCAAAGTTTACTACTTTTCCACCCTCATCATAATCTTTTGCTGCCCCTTTGGGTGCTAAGTTTTCATACACTAGCTACTGCAAAAAGGATACATTTGTTGAATTTTTCTCCAAATTAACACCAAATGGAGCATTTTCATAACCAACATTCATTCCTTGAGCACCATAAGTATTCACGGGTACAAATGCATTACTAAACATATTATTTTGTGCCGTAAGTATCAAGCCAATGTTGCTATATAAAGGGTTTTGCATATTTCTAGCTATATCCAAATACATTGGGCCTTGTACACTATGCATTGGCTATTGCATACATAGGGATTTGTTCCATACATTCTTGTATGTGATCCATGTCCAACCATAGCATGAAAAATTGTGCTTCCACCAAAGTATCATGGCTGCCCCATCATAGCATGCATGCTTAGCTATCCAAAGTCTATTGGATTGGCACTTCCATAATGGCCTTACATTTGCATTCCTTGTCCCGTAGTAGGTATCAATTGATTTTCTTCATTAGCATCTTTGAGAGCTTCAAGTGAAGGCTCTGACTGAGTACACCTTGTTGTTCCAAAGGTGTAGAATATATCTTCTTCTTCTTGCCCTTGTTTACTTCTTTGGAGCATTCAAAAATCAGGTAAATTGAGGATCCTTTGCCAATTCAGCAAAGAGATTTGCTATTTTCCTCATCCAATTCTTGAGTTGGTCATCAAATTTATCTTCACTTTATTGTTCATCAACCTCATTATGCCTTGAATGCCTTGAATGCCTTGCATCTTGGCCAGCATTAACATTTTCCACTTGTTGTCCATGGTTTGAGTCTTGTCGCATTGCATTTTCTTCGTTCCCTTGGGAATGTTTATACTGAGAGGCATCATCATTGCTTGAGTCCATTTCACTGTATGAAGACATATTGCTGTAATTTCTCAATTGAGAGCAAGAATCAACACTGGCACAAAGCTTTGGCGTGTAATCACGTTTCTATAGCCCACCAAATCAAGGGATTGAGTGGTATCTCAGTAATGGAATCATGAAACCAACCTTCCTTCTTGGAGAGGATGGTAATTCCTTGATTAAGCACTTAACTAAAATAATCATTAAATAAATATAAATTGAAATGAATAATTTATCTTAATAATATTGGATAATAGATACCTTGTTGGCCCCAAAACTAACACCCCTTTCAGTATTTCTTTAACGTTAATTGCTAATGGATTGAGTACACGTTGAGATTCCACAATCTCCTTTGTTGATCCAAAAGCCCTTATTGTATATACAATTAGCAAGCAATTTGGACCAATCGCCCCTCGATCATTACTGAGAAATTACATAAATGAAACTATCAACAACTAGCCAATTCACAATGGATGGCCTAGCATCTAAAATCCCTGTCAATTCCATGAATTTCAAGCATTTATTTCAATATATGATGCCTTCTTCTATTGGCACATGTCCCAAGGTGGCTAGTAAATCCTAATTTCTATAGAAATTTAGGGTTTTTCGTTGAGGTCTCTCTATTATTCACCGAATTCGGTTGAGCTCTTCTCAAAATGGCTGAGAAATACTAAGATCTCTTGAGAACAGGTTGGAGAAGATGAGAGAAATCCAAGATGAGAGAGAAATTTGAATTTCTTGGCAAGAAAATCCCAAATTTTTCCTATTGCCTACTCCAGCCTGCATTTAATATAGTCATCTACTACCATGTACCTCCAAAACACTATCACACCAGATTAGCAATGTTGCTAGCCCCTGGAAGGTGACTCCCTATTGTCCCCTACTTGTTGCTAAGGCCCCCAAATGACTGTCTTTTGCAACAGCAAATTGTTGTTATTTGATCAGAATAAAATGAACCATTAGCTCTCTCTCTCTCTCTCTCTCTCTCTCTCTCCAAGCTGTAAACTAACTGAATAGTTGAGAACTAGCCCCCAAAAATGTTTTCTCAATTTACATAGACATTTCGACCAAGTGGTAGCCTTCTAAATTCATTTTCAACATTATCTAGCTATTTAATTAATTTTTAAAATTAAATAATCCCCAAAATTAACTTCAACCTTTTTGACCCTACCCAAAATTAAATATCCCCATCCATAATTAAATTAGCTAGGCCATTTGTAACTTAGAGTCGTCCCCAATCTTTGTTGACCCTTAGATTGGCATTAATTAATTATTTAATGCTAGTTCTAATGTTATTGTTGATGCCTATTGGACAACTATCTTAGGGTTGAAACTAACACTAGCTGACCCCCAAATCCTAGCTGGCATAACTTATCACAACTTTTTCCTTTGATACCCATTACATCCTCAGGGTTCTTCACATGTTACAATGAAATAATTTCCATGTGCATCACATGTGCTAAACAACCTTGCATATTTGATTAATAACTTAATCAAATATTATCAACAAGATTAAAGCATGTCAAAATTTCACATCCTCATGAAAATATACATTGACAAGTTACATAGGGAGAGGAGTAGAGACAAGAAGGAAGTAATTAATCAAGATTCAATATCAATGAAAAGTAGCTTGAAGCATAGTACGATGCAAGATCTTCTAATGGCCTTTAAGTAGCAACAACTAGAACTTTTTAGGCTCTTGGAATTCTTAAAGCAACCATGATGATACAATCAAAATAGATAGTCGTGTGTGCATTGTGGAGGTGATCATTTGCCCTTGAATGTCCTAGACTTTCCCAAGTGTGGACCAACTATCGATGCTTTGGCCATGAGGCCACCTTATGTGATGGAATTGGTTGCTAGGCTAGGTCTATTGCTCCTATATAGTTGGTGAAAGGACATTTCATTTGTTTTTGTCATTCCTTAAATTCAAAGTTTGAAGGTTCTCCAAAGGGTAGAACTTTCTTTTAGTAATGTCCCTAATGGCATCACTATATTTTTAGAAGTCAATGTGGTTATGACACTTGGATCTACCTCTTTAAATTGATAATGTTTATTTTTTGCATCTTGGTTTTGCCTTGAGATTGTCACATTTTGGCTATGCTCTACTTTAGGGAAATGGAGACCGATCTCCCAGAGTTATATGTACCTACTATGGGCATGGACATGGGTGCAGTAGTAGACAATCCAATTGCACTCATGCCATGCATGATTTCTTAATCTTGTAGCTCCATTTTTCCCTCTTGCGCTACTTCAATTTATCCATCACTTTTAGCTCATGTTCAATATTTTGACACTCCCCCACCTTGGTTAGCTTACCTTATTAGTGCATGCTATCATGGTTGCACTCTAGGTGGGATTGTTTTTGTCAATAAACTCATGAGTGCTTCACTTTTTAGGGTGATTGTTTCTTCATGGTTTCTTCTCTTCTTCTTAGAGTTCTTTTTTCTGTATTATAAACTTATTATAGTAGAAGGGCCAAGTATATTAACTCCTAATTTTTGATTGAGCACCTTACAAAAGAAGACATGCAAAAACTCATTAGTTTGCACAAGGAATTCCATGTTTCCCTGGACCAACATTTATCTTAAGGGATTCCATAGCATATATAACGCATATAATCTCAGCTAATCCCAACATCAAGCCTATGAAGCAACGACCTTGTGCAATAAACCCATAATAAGTGCCTTGTGTTGGAGAAGAATTAGGTAAACTAGTCAAGGTAGGATTCATTTATGAAATCGAGTACATTGGTTTGGTATCACCCATAATAATGGTACTAAAGAAGAACAAAAAATATTTAAATATACAAGAATTTCAAAAAGGTAAACATAGGGCCACCAAAAAAGATCATTACCTGTGCCGTACATGGAGCATATGATCAAGCATGCTAGCAAGGAGGCATACAATTTCCTTAACAGATTCTTCGGCCACAATCAAGTGTATTCCACCCATGTGATCAATAGCTTTTGACATTGAGTGGGGATTATTTGCATACATGATCATGCCTTTTGATTGACAAATGCATAGGCTACTTTCTAGTGCTTAATGTGCATTATCTCCAAGGACATCTTGCAAAAATGGCTCAAGGTGTTTGTGGATTATCTTTATGCTAAATTTAGTTGGATTCAATACCTAGAGAAGCTAAGGCTAATCCTTGAATAGTATAGGCAATATCAACTCTCTCTAAGCCCTTTTAAGTTTCAATTTTGGGAGAAGCATGGACTCATTCTAGGCCATGTGGTATCCAATAATGGTATTGCCACAAACATTGTGAAGGTTCGTGTCATCATGGATTTATTGCAAGCAACAAATCCTAAATATATTCAATACTTCCTAAGCTATTTTGGATACTACATGTGCTTTGTGCTTAACTATACTACCATAGAGAGACCTCTATATAGGATCTTGATAGTTTGCGAATGGATAGAGAAATGCAAATATGGCATACAAGCTCTGCAATAAGGTTTAATAATGGAACCCATCTTACAAGCCCCAATTTGGGCTCTCACATTCCATATACATACCCAAATGTGTGGGCTATTGGTGTAATATTTTTCCAATCTAGTGAGCATATTATGGACTTTTAAATCATCTTTATCATGAATAGGCAACTCAAAGATATATAAATAAAGTCTTCCATGACAAACAAGAAAAGGGTTGGGTATGATGTATAGTATGAAAAAGTTGTCACTCAGCCCCCTTTGCTTTCTTGTATGTAGTGAGAAAGCCATGTATCACAAGCCATATAGCTAAATGGCTCCTACTACTACTAGAGTTCATCGACTTTATGATGATCTTGTGAAAGCTAGAAAGCTAGAAAGCTAGAAAGCTAGAAAGCTAGGAAGCTATGAAGCTCCACAAATGTTTTCTTATGAGGAAAAGGAACATATATACTCACTTATTGGAATTTGGGAAAGACAAACAGTTAGCAAAATGTTCATAGCTCGTGATCACTAATTTCTTGGAAATTTTCACATCAAGATTCTGTGTTTTTGCAGATTGCAAGACAAGGACAATCCTAACGACTTGCCTCCATTAGGGATACTAAAAAGCAAGATAAATTTTCCTTAACCATGGAACAACAATAATTTAGCATCAAACCTCAATAATTTAACATTGGAGACATAAAGTTTTACCTTTTTGCCAGCCTAAAAAAGGGAACAAAAAGCAATGGCATGACAAGGGAATTCATACAAAAATGTAGCATCATTGATTATGTAAAAGCAATGTGTGGACAAACCTAATTGATGGAATGTGTGGATTTTATTAGAAATTTTATACCAAAAATGAAATTTGCACATAGGTAATAATTTTTTCACTATGACATCATCAAGCACATGGTATGAAAAGTCAAAATTATTACCTATGTTGTTGCTCCTATGTGCAAATTATTACCTATCATCAAGCACATGTTGTTGCTCCTATGAAGAGTCACAATGAGAAATATAACAAGACAAGGAGCAACAATTATCTCAAGCACATGGTATGAAAAGTCAAAAATAGAAAAATGATACTTGTTGTTTACCAACATTTTGGATGAAGATTTTTGGATTAGAGCATAAGTATTTCACATAATGTTACTTATATCAAGCCCAAAGTTCAAACCAACAAAAGTTTAAAAGGCTTGGAGGAGGACATCATGACAATAGAAATAGTTAATTGGATCTACATGACCTATGGATTGATATGGTGACTTAATCAAGTGTGAGAGCCCAAATCCTACTCTGCATGCAACCAAGAAAATAACTCACAAGCACCAATGTAAAGGTGAGTGTGATAGTGTGTGCCCAACCCTAACTAGAGTCATCAACATAGCCATATGTGTACATGATGCCACAACACTCACTCTTGGAATCCCATCTCCACTAAAAGAGAAAAAGGGAAGAAAATTGTGACTTCTCCTCAAAAGAAATAGATGAGGAACAAGAGAAGAAGGAAAAAAAGAAAAATATACACTTGACAAAGCAGGAGAAAGCTAGGATTCACATGGTAATAAAAGAATCTAAGAAGGAAATGGGATGAGAAGAAGCTACACACCCAAGGAGTAAGAGGATTTGATTATGGCCATGCAATTATTCTTTCAAGAAGACATTATCACAAGGGATGAAGGAAATCCCATCCTCATTAGAAGATTCAAGATCACCTAAAGTAGATTTATTTTTGACAGATATAAGAACAAAGAAAAGATCATGGGAGCAGAAGACAAGAAAAAAGAAAAAGGAAAGAAAAGACTAACATCTCCTTGGTAGAAACTAATGAGAAGAAGGGAAGAAAGGAAAAATATATACTTCACAAAAATTAGGAGAAAGTCATTATTTTCATGGCAATAAAAGAATTTAAGGAAATGTGATGAGAAGAGGTTTATGGGAGCTCACGCTCAATTGCCAAGACATTGCTTATTGTTTCAAGCATTTCAAGCCAAGTGTAATGGCTATCTCTCACATAGCTGTGCGCACTCTCACATCTACAAGTGTAGTGAGCTTACCTTCATGTCCCATGAGCTCTCCAGTAGCTCCACAATCTAAGATGCAAGCTTAATCCCCAAGCTCTAATCTCCAATCTCCATTGCCACGCGTGAGACAAGAGAAGAGATCCACAATCTAAGATGCAAGCTCAATCCCCAAGCTCCAATCTCCAATTTGCCACGCGTAAGACAAGAGAAGATAATAAGTAGAGAGGAGAAGATGGAGAGCTTCTCCACCACGGTCCCTCACCCTCACACACTCACTCCCTCATACTCCCTCTCTCACATAAGCATAAGCAAGAATAAGAACAAGAACAAGAAGAGAACAACTTTGGGTGTTGAGAGTGAAAAAAGACTGAATTTTTGACTGATTTTTGTTATTTTTGAGGTCTGAATGGTTGATTTTTTATGGATTTAAAGTAATGTATGGTTGCTAATGGAAGTTTTTGAGAGTGTTTTGGATTATATTGATTATGTTTTGGAAGTTCATGATGATTTTTAGTGGAAATATGAAGCTCTGTGATGTTCTGATAGGTTTTTTTGAGGTTCTAATACCTTCTGTATAACTTCTGTTTTGTTCTGATTTTCTTCTGTATGAAGCATGGATTGATGATTGATGAAGGTTGAAATCTTTTGAAAGATTATTGAATAGTTTTTGATAGTTTGGAATGGTTTTAGTATGAGTTATGAGGATTTGTTGTTCTCTGATGACCTTCTGTAACCCTCTATAAACCTTCTATAGAGTCTCTATCTCTGTTATATCTCTGCTCTGTTCCTATTATGTTCTATTCTGTAGATCTTCTGTAAGTGTTCTGTAGAATGTATGTGTAACTTTGGAAAAGTTTCTAACTTTTGGAAAGGATAAATCTAAGTTCAAAAGAGCTAAAACAAATGGAAGAAGCAACTGCTGAAGAGTGAAGAGCAAACTGGAGTGACAGAGACAGTAGTGAGCTATGAAGAGACATTGTAGTGGCTCCGGTGCCTCTTCGACACAAACATACCTCTTGGGAGGTGTATTTTAGTGAGGAGATGATGTATTATTTAGTATTTTAGTGAGGAGATGATGTATTATTGATAGAGAGAGAGAGAGAGAGAGAGAGAGAGAGCCAGAGATAGTCAATGCTATGAATACTATGTATCTTTCTATGAGAGATTGAGAGAGAAAACTATGAAGACATTGAAGATGAATACTATGCAATTGATTCCCATTAAAAAATGATGTATTATTTTATGTTCCTTGTTCTATTGATGGATTTTATGAAGATGTTGAAGATTATGGTTGATTTTATCAAATCTGTGGGAGATATCTACTATGATGCTGCGTGAAGAATTGCTGTCTTCTTTGTTTTGGTCATCAAAAGAATGAAATAAAAGCTTGTTGATGCTACAAGATAGATTTTCATGCATTAGAATCCCTTTTCCTTGGTTTCTCTCTTGGGGCTCTATGTTTTTTGTGCGCAGCCAGGGAAACTCGCCATCAACAAGTATCAAAAGAGACTAAAAATGAAGGAAATGGCATTGCCAAAAAGAGGAGATTTCAATGGATGTTTGCAAAGTTCTTTCTTCCACTGAAGAGTTCGAGATTCTTATTATCAAAGCCACTTTCCACAAGAAGTTCATTCCACATTGGTGGAAACATATTACCATCATGATGCAAGCTCTATGCGGTGGACTGTTTCCTCTTCTTGTTGAAGCAACATAAACTTGCATCTTGGTGGCAAATTGTTTGGGAACAAACTGAAGGGTAGAAACAGAGAGAATGACCATCCATGGAAGATTTGGTATTCATTGAGAAGTTTCCAGACATCATCAAGTGGGAGATCGTGAAGAAGCTTCAGGAGTCGTGGTCAATGGAAGTTCACGAAAACAAGAAGGAAAAGAGTTGGAATTTGTTCATGGATGCTCAACAGCAAGATACGTGGGATGCTTGGTGCATTGACAATCTTCTGTTTGTCCAATTAGCAACCCACTCTGGAAGTTGGTAGACAAAGTTTTTTTCACAACATAGACTGTTGAAACCCTCAGAAGCTAGCATTATTATAATGATGGCACAACAAAGATCCTAAGAAGAATGAGTTTTGATACTTTCAGAATGGAATAACTCCCCCTCTGTAGTGGTTTGAGAGCCAAATTTAGAGATGTTGAAAAGAAGGAAGTAGAAGAGATATTGGCCAGAGAATCCCTCAAAGATTGAGGCCTCTCTCTGATTCTATTCTGTTGAGTACTGAACAACTGGTTGGAGCCAAGCCCCTGATGAATGATGCAATCAAGAGGCAAGCATTAGAACGAGTCCAGAGGTACGTGAGAAGAGAGAATGCAAGAATCAAGGCTGAGAACGAGCTCGCAACAGAAGCCTCCTTTGATGCCCTAAAAGCACTACAGAAGTCCCCATGACGAGTTAGGGTCCCTTTCTTAGTCAAATTCGTCTTGGAAATATTGATGATAGGCCAGCAAACGTAGTCCCATTGCCAATTTTTAAGGGAGAGTACAATGAAGACCCTTATCTTCATGTAGTAGAATTTATGGTAGCATGTGTGGCTAACAATGCTAGAACCCCTAAGCATTGGTTAGCAATATTTCCCACCACTTTCAAAGGCATGGCATTTCAGTGGTATGAGAGACAAGCAGCAGGGAAAGTTGGCACATGGGACGACCTAAAGTTGGCCTTCCTCACTAAATTCAGGCGTAAAGGTTTTGAAGAGTGGATGTGAGAGAAGTTCACGAACCTAAGTCGTCCTTTGGAGAAAGAGTAGAAGCTTCTATCTTGCAAATGGAATCCATCCTAAAGAGATGGACTAACCATCATTTGGACAAAGGTATCCAGAAAGGAGTGTTTCTCAGAGGCCTACAACCAGAAGTTTGCAAGTTCATGGAATTGAGAAGTACAAGCTACAATGGAAGGTGCAAGATTGTATGACGAAGTTGAAGCAAGGTTGTCAATGACTCCAAGAAGAGGAGTCTTACCTCCTCCCATGCCAGGAATGGTATATCCACCAAATGCAATCCCAAGGATAATTTCCTACCCCTGTCCCCAGATACAGATAGTGCTAGAGTATAATGTACCTAATCCATTGTGGTCACCACAGATAACAGTGCCTCAAATGATGGTTCAACCACAACAACAGTGGCCTCAAACAGTTCTTCCAATGGCGACTCAACAGCAATGAACCCTACCAACTAGAATCAACAACCCCAAGTCTCAACAGGAGCTCTGAATCAAAACCAAAACAGAGGACCCTCTGGATCAACCCAACTAGTGTATGTAGTAATTACAGAAGCTTCACAAAACCCTACTACAAGTAGTTCAGGAGCTGAAAATCTGAAGGACTACTTATGCAACTCAGTTGCAAGTATCAAGAAAGAACTTATGGATGTGATTACAGAGCAGCTACAAATGTTGAAGGTGAATACCGCTAATATATCTACTCCTGCGGGAGTTGGGAGAGATGTGATGCATTCTAATATATGGTGTGGAAAGTGCCATCAAGCAGGACATTTAGCCACTGAATGTACCCGAAAACCAACCATTCCTGGAGCCTTCTATTCCTACTATTTGGGGAAGAACCATACATAGGATATTTGCTCTCTAAAAGAGATGCAGAAATGAAGACAGAAATATGAAAATGCAAGATTTAACTTTCTAGAATCCAAAATGACAACATAGGACATTGGACCAAAGCCTAGAGAGTTTGGTCCTAATTTCGGTCCAAGGAGGTTTCCCTCTCAAAGTTACAGAGGACGACAGTCTAGCTGTGGTTAGAGATCAGAGGTGGAATGTTATAGGTGTGGAGAAAAGGGTCATATCTCCCCGAATTGTCCAAACCTAGAAGATCTATGGATTACAAGCCCTTATGTAGCCGATGCAAAGGAGAAGGCCACACTGCAAAGGATTGTCCAAGTTGAGCCTCTATCAAGTCCAATGCCACTGATAGCCAACAGAAGGTACAAGAGCCTGTCTCCAATTTGGTAGAGTTGGAATTTTCCACTATCACGCATGCCAAGAAGAAGGAACCAGTTGCCCAGAAAGAGAATAACTCCCTTGTCAAGATTGTAAAGTTCAACCTGCCAATAGAGGGGCAGAGCAGTATAGGACAGAATAGTGTAGTACATAGCACTGCAATGCCACAAAGAGTCGTAGAGACAATCCTAGAAACAAGACCAAAGATCCAGGAGATAAACAATACAGAAGCGTCTCCAAAAACAGAGGAAGTTCCAATGCTGCCATTACTAGAAGATAAAGGAAGGATGAAAATGGGTGTAGTCTCATTCCCTAGAGCAGGTTGGAAGAGCCCGTGGATCCTATCAAAGAATATGACTTGGTAAAAGACCTAGATACTTTTAAACCAAACTTAACATTTCAATAGTTGGTAATGCTATCTCCCAGTTGCCAAAAGAAATCCAAAAGCATCTTGACAAGAAGACGTGGATTAAGGCCTTCAACAGCGACCAAGACCAATAAGGCCCTGGAGCTTGTAAAGGAAGCAGATGTGGCTAATGCCTTCCTAGATCATGGAACCCTAGAGATTAGTGTATGGATCGAAGGATGCTTTATTTTAGATGCATTGATTGATGGAGGCTCATTGGTAAACATAATGACGGATATGACAATGAAGGACTTAGGGTTGCAAGGAATTCAACCTACACACAATGGCTTATCAAATTGGTAAACCAAAGCTAAATTAAACCGTTGGGCGTCCTCCC
This sequence comes from Lygodium microphyllum, assembly GCF_053477565.2. Classification (NCBI taxonomy): domain Eukaryota; kingdom Viridiplantae; phylum Streptophyta; class Polypodiopsida; order Schizaeales; family Lygodiaceae; genus Lygodium; species Lygodium microphyllum. Next base: position 128,816,611 of record NC_141137.1, on the reverse strand, counting down.
ATACGTAAAAACAACCCTTGCAAGAAAATATTACTGGCTGACCTATCTGGTGGTCAAACCAAATTCTTATGGGACCTCATACCCTCTGCTGTTAGGAAGACCTTGACTTTTTCAAGCAAGAGCCACGACGGACTGGTTCAAAGGAACCCTAACCTAGGATGAGGACCCAACAAAGTGGTGTTGAAATTGTATGGATCGTAAAAAGGCAATGGATCCACATCCATTGAAGTCATAATTGACTCCTCCAACAAAGTAACAGATGGTACATTAGGAGACAGAGAGGCTGTTAAACAGATCTTTCCTAAGAAAACATAGGCACAGTCCCTAACAGTGGGCACTGTAAGCCAACTACCAAAGGAAGCAAAGTCTTTGTCCATGGGAGAATACCTCCTGCCTCAACTAGAATTAACTTCTGAAATCACCTTTAACAGTGAGATAGAAGCATGAATGTACTGTTCTCCCTATTACATGGCAATCACAAAGATAGTAATTATAGACATAGCCAGAGACAGAAGCAGAAGCAGAAACAAACACAGAGGTGGAGGATCTGTTCTTCTCCTACAAAGCCTCTACAAAAGCAAAGGCTGAGCCTCTAGAGGAAGAGGATGAAAATGATGAGGAAGAAAACGAAGCACAATATGAAAGTGCAGATGAAGAATTTCATTTGATAGTAGACGATCTTGTTGATGGCCCTACAGAGACCTCAGGGGCCAAAGATCTCGAGGTGTTGGAGGGAATGACTATGGTTCCATTTGGGTTGACCAATGGACCACAAAGTATGCAAAATTTGCATAAGCAATGTATCAAAGATATAAAAATTAAGTTCATCAGTGGCTCTTGTCGCCCTGACTATGCATTCTGGAGAAAAGATGATGATGATGTCCCTTATCAATAGAAGCTAGAGCTATCAAAGCCGCGGCTTCTAGAAGGTCCGTGCTATGTGACATTCCTGGATGCATCCTCTAAAGATGAATCCCTAAGTCCAGAAGAAATTCCACTCACACAGAAGCAAACAAAACTCTGATACCCTTCCAACAATTTCAACAGACAAACGAGCCATCTGTTCACAAGGAGGACACTGGTTCTAGTGGAACATCAGACGATGACACTGCTCCCTTGAAAGAGTCAGACCTCTATCCAGAAGCAATCTATGGGACATTTATCTGCGAAGTGGAAGGTGAAAGACAAGTAACGTTCTTGGATACTAACAGTACTAAACGTCACCTGAAAGTGGGTCTCAATCTTCCAGAAGAAGAACTAGTAGTCCTATGAGATCTGCTAAAGGAGAACTTAGACGTGTTTTCTTGGTTGTACAAAGACCTAAAGGAGATTGATCCCACAGTATGCCAACATTACATTGATCTAGAGCCTAATGCCAAACTTGTAAGGCAAAGACAAAGGCGTATGAATCCTAATTATTTTTCTCTGGTGAAGGCCAAATTATTAAAGCTCCTTGAAGCCGAGTTCATTTATCCCGTGGCTAACAGTGAATGGGTTTCGCCCATTGTGGTAGTACCCAAGAAGAACATGAAACTTCAAATATGTGTGGACTTTCAAAAGCTCAATTAGAAGACGAAGAAGAATCATTTTCCTATCCCTTTTACAAACCAACTGTTGGACACAATGGCAGGCCATGAGCTGTATTCCCTCTTGGATGGATTCAGCGGATATAACCAAGTCCAAATCGCAGAAGAGGACCAATCCAAAACAACATTCACCACAGAATGGGAGACCTATGATTACAGAGTGATATCGTTTGGGCTTTGTAATGCTCCTACTACCTTCCAATGAGTAATGATGGCTGCTTTCCAGAATCATCTTCATGATTTCATTGAGGTGTATCTTGATGACTTCTGTGCCTATAGCTTAATACGAGAGCATTGGGGACACCTAGAGCAATGTTTTGACAGATGCCGAGAGTATGGGATTTCTCTCAACCTTGACAAATGTGTCTTTGGCATTTCATTAGGAGTTCTTCTAGGCCATATTATCTTTGCACAAGGGATTGTAACAAACCCGACGAAGATTGAGAAGATTGCTACCTTGACAGCACCAACAAGCCTCAAGCAATTGAGAGGATTTCTTGGCCATGTGGGCTGCTATAGAAGATTTATTGCACATTTTGCAACCAAGGCACCCCTCTACACAAGCTCCTAAAGAAAGATGTGGATTTCCTTTGGACTGATGACTGTGAAGGAGCCTTTAATACCCTAAAATAGTGCCTTATCCAAGCACCTATCTTACAGTCTCCTGATTGGACGAAAGAGTTTTATGTGCACATAGATGCATCAGTTGAAGGGCTAGGTATTGTCCTATGTTAAAAGGGTCCCTCTAAATTAGATCAACCAATATATTATGCAAGCCGAAAGGTCACTAATAGGGAACGGAACTACACAGTGAGACAGAGCGCTTGAGTGCTTGCAATGGTGTTTGCATTGGAGAAGTTTCGACACTATCTATTGTCAACACATTTCAAGTTCTATGTGGATCATGAAGCTTTGTTCTTCTTGATGAACAAAGCAGATGTCAAAGGACGACTGATGAGATGGTTGCTCCTATTCCAGGAGTTTGATTTTGAAGTGATCACTAAGCTTGGCCGTTCCCATGTCCTAGCCGATCATCTACCACAAATCCCTCAACTATAGAAGAGGAACATGATGATCCAAACCTTCCTGATGCTTCCCTGTTTTTAGTTGAAACAGTTACTCCCTAGTATGTATACATAGACAACCTCCTGGCAACTCAACAGTATCCTCATGGCATCTCAAGCCGTGAGAAGAAGAAGCTTATGTTAGCATCAGCCCCCTACACTTTGCTAGTAGGCGGTGCATTGTACAAGAGAGGGTAAAGATGAAGTGCTGAGAGGATGTGTTGTAGGAGATGAAATCAGCATAGTATTGAAAACATGCCATGACGAACCATGTGGTGGACACTTCACAAGAGAAGTGACAGCCAGGAAGGCTCTATTAGCAGCATACTGGTGGCCAATCCTCCATAAGGATGCATATGACTACTGCAAGAGATGTGATGCTTGTCAATGAATGGGAAAACCCACCAAAACAAGTGCCATGCCACTGCAACCTATTCTTTCCCTAAAGCTGTTCAAGAAGTGGGGGATTGATTTCGTGGGTCCCATTGATCCACCCACTAGACGGAAGCAAAACCGATACATCTTAGTATGTACGGATTATGTCACAAAGTGCTGTGAAGCTAAAGCTCTAAAGCAAGACGATGGTAATAGCGTAGCTCTGTTTATGTACGAAAATATTATCACCCATTTTGATAGTCCCCTCGAGCTGGTAAGTGACAAAGGTACTCATTTCCTTTAAAAAATCATGGAGGAGCTGATAGAGCTATATAAGATCCGCCATCGCAAGTCCACTCCTTACTACCCCAGAGTCAACGGCCAAGTTGAAGTCACCAATCGTATCCTTTGCTTGATCATGACAAGAACAATTGCCGCACATCATCGCGACTGGGACGATCAACTTACAGAGGCCCTCTAGGCATACAGAACCTCTCATAAGGCAGTTACTGGACAGACCGCTTTCCAACTAGTGTATGGTACAGAAACCGTCTTCCCTGTTGAACTGGAATTGCCCTCTTTGCGAGTGGCAGTTAAAGAACGCTTGGGAGATGATGAGCCACTGTAATGCCACCTCCTGCACTTGAAATGCTTGGATGAGATATGGTGGATGGCTGTACAGTGTATAGAAACCACTCAAGTGCAACGCAAGGCCTATCATGATAGTTTCATCAAGCACAAGGAGTTCCAAGAAGGTGATCTTGTCCTAGCCTATGATTTGAGATTTGGCAAGTTTCCTGGCAAGCTTCAACAATGGTGGATGGGCCCATACAAGATACTTGTTGTCAATCCTACCGGCTCTATTCAGGTGCAGACCGTTGATGCCTCTGATGATCCTTTTCTAATCAATGGCTATCGTCTGAAGAAGTACTTTCCTCCCTGGGGATCTTGACAATCACAGTCGACCTACCCTCTCCCTTTTGGGCATCGCATTGTCCTTCTCTTCATGCTTCTGATAGCCCTTATGATTCTCCTCATGAGGCGGTCTCGTTCTGCTAGCCCCTCATAGATACCTCTCAATCCTACCTTGTTCTCTTCTCGTTCGATTTAGCAACGGTGGTGAGGTTGGTCCTGACACATGTTATTTCTATCATTCTCTTTATTAACGAAAAAAAAAGAGAGAAAAAATAAACAAACAAACTGTTATGGGAGAAAAGGAAGAAATTCCCTATCATAATAGGCCTTGTTCCAAGAAAAGGTGGAAACACCCTTGGGCGGGAAGCTAACTGTGGAAAAGGTGGTAACACCCCGCAATTCAGGATAGCTGACTCACCAGCAGGACCTTTTCAGCAAGTAATTTGAAGCCACCTCCCTTGGTGCGTTGTCTCTACAATATCAGTCCGTCTGCCCTTCTTAACAGATGACCTTTCTTACAAATCATTGAAGTATCAGACTTGTTGGTTGCCTCCTTGGTTACGTCTCGTCTTCAGTATCCTGATGACAACAACATCCGAAACGATCTTCATCACCAACCCCTTGAGTGATGTGAGCTTTCATCCTAACAGGATGGGGACGTGTGTATGGGCTACCCTCTGTATCTATCAGTGAGCGTGAGACAGAGGGTGGACTAAGTGACCAATCTTTCCCTTTAAATCAAATGAGGTGAGATATATGAACGGAGTGTTGCACGCACGGGTTGGGCCTCTCAATGCTCAATGCATGATCTGTTCCTGTGCACTCCACCATAAGGCTCCCTGGCCTTTCTTCTTGCACTATATGCTGGTAGAGGGCGGGATGCACATTTGCACCATCAAATGCGTACAAGGCATACAACCTCTACACAAGTGAGAGTGAAGATTACATCAATGGGTTTCAGGGATGGGTTTCCCTCTTGGATCTTTCAACAGAGAGTGAGACAGAGGATGGGCTGAGTGTGACTGGTGTTTCTTCAATCAATTATTGAGAGGTAAGCATTGAGGGACGTTAAGACAATTGGCGTCGTTTCTGTTTCCCTATGCACCCACGGGATGGGTCTCTGCCATCAACATAGGACACATCACTCTGCTCTGTACATGGTACTGCAAGGCTCCCTGGCCTTCCTGCTTGCACCTATGCCCGACGGGGTTGGACGCACTGATGTACCATCAACTTGCACCCTGGCATACTCCCTCTGTCCCATTCCCTTGTTGATTCCTAAACCGGGTGTGAGATCTGGGTTTTATCATTATTAACTCGAGTGATGTAAGTTATGGGGCGAGTAGATGTTCTCTCATTCCATCTGAGTGCTCATGAGTTGAGTGACTATCCTTCGTCAACGACACCTCCCTCAATGGGCTTCATCAACCAACTACCTCCCTGGGTGCTACTGCATGGTCCCTACCATGTTGTGGCTTAACACTGGAGCGAGCCGTGGTACCTCCTACAACCGATTCCAATCCTTCTGTAGTAGTGACAGTTCCTTCAACCATACGCGAACCGGGCCAAGTCTTTCTAACCCTATCCTTATGATTGCAAGTGTACGTCATGTTTTAAGTGTGGGGATGCTAGAGTCCAGTTGGATGATGGGTTTTAGGCTGTGTTGCTATATCTAACCCTATCCGTTAAGGTTTTAAGTATGGATATGCGTCCCTGCACATCTATGATGCATACCTCCTTGCCTATGCCTTACTTTAAATCCTGCATGTATACCATGACCTGATTTTATCCTGATGGGGTCCCTTCCCTACCCCCTTGTCCCTGTTCAACCCACCATTGGGGCCGTTCCTTCTTTTTTTTCCTTTATCCCTTATTGTGATGTTTTTCCATGTGAACGCTTTATACGTTTACCGAAACCCACATCCAACCTTGCAGTCATGTTCATCCCTTTACATGATACACTTTTCCTTTTTACCAACCATTGTTCTGACTACCGATTCTTGAGTTATTAATTTTTGAAGCATTTCTCGTAACTTGGACAGTTCTCCATGTGAACACACCTTTATTGCTTTCGAACAACAATTAGACGCGACAACCCTGTCCTCCATCTTCCTCCTAACATTTTTCCTTTTTTCTTCCTGTCTTTTCAATGCACTGTTCATCCAATATTAATTTTTGCCAGTTTTCGGGTGTGTTGCTATATCTAACCCTATCCGTTAAGGTTTTAAGTGTGGGGACGCATCCCTGCACGTCTATGATGCATACCTCCTACCTATGCCTTACTTTAAATCCTGCATGTGTACCATGACCTGATTTTACCCTGATGGGTCCCTTCCCTACCCCCCATCTCTGTTCAACCCACCCTTGGGGCCGTTCCTTCTTTTTTTCCCTTTATCTCTTATTGTGATATTTTTCCATGTGAACGCTTCCTACATTCACCAAAATCCACATCCAACCTTACAGCCCTATTCGTCCCTTTACATCATACACTTTTCCTTTTTATCAACCATTGTTCTGACTGCCGGTTCTTGAGTTATTAATTTTTGAAGCATTTCTCGTAACTTGGATAGTTCTCCATATGAACACACATTTATTGCTCTCGAATAACAATTAGACATGACAGCCCTATCCTTCATCTTCCTCCTAACATTTTTTCTTTTTTCTTCCTGTCCTTTCAATGCATGGTTCATCCGATATTAATGTTTGCGCGTTTTCGGGCCATTTTCGTGCATATTTTTAACATTTTTCCATATGAATATGCCTTATTTTCACTGGATTTCCAGTTTCATTTGACTGCTATGTCCCACCAGTATTTTTTCATATTTTTTTCTTTTTTTCCACCCTATTTCGATTGTTGGATTTTCTGTTATTAAATTTTCAATATATTTTCGGATCTTTTTTGTGTTTTTCACATGTGAACCCCTTCTAACGTCACCGGAAGTGAGTTTTGACATGATAGCCCTGTGCATCCCCTTTTCGCGGACATTTTCTCTTCTAACTGCCCTTCATTTTGCTGCTTGGTTCTTTCTATATTCATCTTTGAGCCCGTTTTTAGGTTCGTTTATTGGGTTTTTTCCATGTGAACATATCCTTTCTCGATCAGAACCATGTTTTGATGTGATCCACTTGTCAGGCACGTTATTAGGCATAATTTTCATTCTTTCTGTCCCACGTTTTGATGCGTTGATTTTCCAATATTAATCCTCGTATGTATTTTGGCTTCGTTTTTTGTGTTTTTCCCAGGGGAACACCATGATTTGATCCCAGCCACCCCATTCTACTTTTTCACAGTGTATCCCTTACCTTCTGGCCTAGTTTTCTTTTTTACCACATTGCGTTCCGACGAATGGTTTGCGAGTTATTAATTTTTCTTTGTTTTGCCATGTTCCCGTATGCCTTGCCTTGCACGTGCACGTGCACGCTTTTGAATTTACGCGCCTCGACATGCCCCATTCTCTTTGCACCCTTTCATCTCAAAGTCCTAGCCTCTGTTATTTCCCATCCCTGCAAAATTTTTTAACCCCGTCTCGTGCATGCGCGCGGGATGGGACCGACTCCCCATTCTTTTTTTTTTAAATTCAAAGAAACAAAACAACAAAAAACATTTTTTTTAAAAACCAAAAAAAAAACAAACACCACTACAACACAACCCCTCATCCAGACCAAAAAAAAAAAAAAACAATAACAAAAAGAAAAGCACACACGCAAAAAGACAAACATTTAAACAACATAAATAAATAAAAAACATTAAAAAAAGAAAAGAGAAAAAAATGAAAAAAAATCAAACACCCCCGGACGGTTTCCCTTCCCTCCCTTCTTCCCTCTCTTCTTATTTCTCTCTCTCCCTATCTTTCTCTCTCCACGTTATTCTCCTCCTACCATTCTTCCTCCCTTCTCCATTCTTCTTCTTCTTCCTCTCTCCTCCCTTCTCCTTCTTTCTTCCTCTCGTCCTCCTTCCTCCCTCTCCCCCTCCATTCTTCCTCCCTCCTCCCTTCTCCTTCTTTCTTCTTCTCCTCCTTCCTTCCTCTTCTCCTTCTCCATTCTTTCTCCTCCTCCTCCTCCTCCCTCCCCTTTTCTTCCTCCCCTTCCCCTCCTCCCTACTTCTCCCTGCCACTGCCCGCCTGCGCTCGCCCGCGCCGCTGCCTGTGTACGTTGCCCGCTGCCTGCCTGCACCCCTCCCACCCCTTCCTCCTCTCCCACCTCCTACTCTTTCTCCTCCACCACCACCCCCTTCTCCTCCACCACCAACCCTTCCTCCTCTCCCATCTCCTACTCCTCCTCCTCCACCACCCCCTTCATCCTCCTCCTTCCCCTCCCCCCCCCCCATTTCCCCCACCCATTTTGACACCCCCCCATTTCTGACCCCCCACCTCCCCCCCCCCCTGGCCCATTCTAAACCCACCCCCCCCCTCCCCAATTTAAACCCTTCCCCCTAAATTTCAACCCCTTCCCCCCATATTTGACCCCTCCTTCCCTAATTAGACCCCCACTCCAAATTTAACCCCCTCCCCCTAAATTTGATGCCCTCCCTACATTTACCCCTCCCCTTCTCTTCATTTACCTCAGCCCCCAGCAAAGCCCCCTGTCCCACCCCCCTATCTCCGCCCTTTACCCCTCAACCCTTGTTCGCCCCTCTTTGCGCACTGCGGTCGACCTTTTGGTATCGGTGGATGTTTGTGTGCATTCACGCATGAGGAGCGTGTTCGTGCGGTAGGGTATTGTAGCCATTCGTACGCAGTCACAGTCATCACCAGCCGTTCACATGCAGTCATAGGTACTTCAAATCCCGAAATCTCTAAAAACACATATAAAATTTAAATATTCATTAAAATTAAAAAAATTACATAAAAATTTAAAAAACTCAAATATTTTTACAAACAATTGAAATATTTTTCAAATTAGAAATCTCGAAAAAATTTGCAAAATTTTTTAAATTTGAAAATTCTTTTCGAAAACATTAAAAAATTGGCCAAAATTCATTAAAATTTGATAAAAATACCGATATAATTTCAAAAAAAAAAAGGAAAATTCTACAAACTTCTTTGTCCCTTTTGTCAATCATTTCTCAATTGAAAATTCTTTCTTAAGTGGCCAAAGTATTATTTGAAGACAAAACCCTAATTTTTTACCCAAATTCATTTTAAATCTCAAAAATGAGATAAACAATGTGAATTAAATTTGATCACCTTTTTGACACTTCATGCTCATGATTGGTTACTGAAATTTTATATTCGCATCCTTTTTATAAAAAAAACCAAAATATATTATTTTTAAAAACTAATTAAAAAACCAAAAAGATCATAATCATGAATCCCAATAAATTCAACATTCCAACATATCCATCTTTTGTTTTGGTCATAAGTATCATTCATTTTATTATTTTTGGTCAATGTGTTAGTTGTTTTTTTATTTTTTTTTGTACGACAGGACGACTAGTTTTAGTCGACCTTTTGTCCGTTGTGTGGAGTATTTGTGGATTGTGCCTTTCCTTTTTTTTAAAAGGACGTGGTATCAAACTTTGCTAATGGCCCCACCCATTGCCAGGTTTTTTCTATTTTTCCCTCTCTCACGTTGCATCGTAATGCACATGTAATTGTCATAAAATCAACCAACCGTTGCACCCACCAAATAAACAGAATGCACTTCATTAATTTTTAATTTAAAAGAAACCCGACCATTAATTGTAAAAGAAACCCCGCCATTGCACGAGCACATGGCACAATAACCCACATAATTTTCTAAAATAAATCCATAGTGCATACGCACGCACGCTACAGACACAATTTATTTGTAATTAAAATGAACCCCTACGGTCATGCATGCATGCGCTTTGCGCCACAAATCACCTAAGTTGTAACAATGAATTGCATTTTAGAGACCCCCAGTTAGTCAAGTCAGTCTAAGTAGTGATTGGGATTGTAGAATCGACTCACTATGCATTAATGGTTAATTAATAACGAACTGCAATCTAATTTGTACATGGTTAAAATGAATTCGATAGTGTTCACCCATCCATGTTTACTGCACCATAGGTTTATGCAATCTATTTATGGGGATTGGGATTTGTTAAGTGCGAGATGTCGGTCTTATTCATCTGTCTTTATTTTGTTGGTCCAAGTCTTAGATTCTATTTGAGTCTGGTTATTGTTTGGGATATGGTGTGTTTGAGTTTTTTTTATTGATTGCTTGATAATGCAGGATCAAGGTGCCTGCTTGTTGCATAGCATGAAGCTTTTGGTCGCATGAGTACGTAGGTTATGTCAAAAAATTTTCCGTAGGATGTGGATTGTTTGGGGAAGTCTGGTCCAATCTAGTCTGGTTGTTTGTCCTTTGTTTTGATATTCTTCTCATTGATGATTTGTCTGGGTTTTGCATGAAATTTTTCATCTTTTTCCTTGGTTGTGTGTGTGGGTTTTTTGTTGTAGTCTCAATGGCATCTACCTCTATTTCTCCTATTGTCATCCAGCATGTGCATGACTATGCTTTTCTCCTGGAGGCGGATTGCATTCACTGTGTTGGTCTTTGTCCTTTTGTGGCTTTGAAGTTTCCGCCAGTGGACAACACGATTTGCTACTCCTTCCTGGCATCCTATAAGAACCAGTCTGGCTTGGTTTATAACCGACGCTTTTGCTTATCCACAGCCAATATCAGTGATGCATTGTATTTGCCTCTTTCAATGTCTTTTGTCCCTAGTGGAAATCAATTATTGACAGCTAAGGAGATCCTTTATCTCCTATAGAAAGAAACCTCTACCCCTTTAGTCTCCAGCAAAGTTATTACCAGTTCTGGGGTTTCTGTAGCTCACATCTCCTCCCCGGTATGGAAACAACTTTGCCAATTTCTGCAAGACAGGTTCATGTCAGGGAAGCATGCTTCCAAATGTCTCTCTAAGGAGTTGTTCACTGCTTCTGTTAGGATCCTGGAGGGAGTCAAGTTTAATTGGGCAGCATTCATGCTCGCAAAGATGGATCATCATTTTCAGAGAGTTCGGAAAGGTCAGGGCAGTAATGTCTCCTACGGTGTTTTTCTTCAGAAGATTATCTCCCTTGTACCTCCTCCTGGCGGTGTGTCAGTTCCTGATGCTGCTCCTCTTCTGAAGCAGCCTCCACCTTCTGTTCCAACTCCTCCTTCATTACAACCCAATTCTGATTCTGAGGATGAGCCCCTTGCCAGATTCTCTCGCAGTAAAAGAATGCGTACTAAAGGACCCCTTAGTCCTATTTCTATTTCAATTTCTGATTCTCCTACACATGACTCCATTCCTCCTGTTTCTACCAGCTCCCTTCCTTCATTCTTGTTATGTCCTAATCTAGTTGCAGCACAAAGGGATGGGTAGTTGGATAAACAGATCCATGCTTCCTTGCAAACAATGTTAGTTGGACCTTTGCTTCCTCAACTAGTTTCTGGTGTCCAGGCTACATTGGAGACTTCACTGATGACTTGTCTTCAGTCCATTTACACAGGGGTGTATACTTCCTTGCAGGACAAAGTGAATTCCCTGACTAGTCAATTAAGTAAGGCTTTGGAGTATCTAGCATCTGAGAAATCTGCCTTAATGGATATTCATAAACAAATGACTGAAGCTACTACCCAGATGGATTCCCAGAAGGCCACCATTCAGAAGTTAGAAGCTCAAGTAGTTACCCTGGAAGAAGAGAATGCATCTTTGACTAAAGAGAAGAATTCAGCCCTTGAGGAGATGATTGACTTAGCCAGCAGGCTGTGTACTTGTGAGGGTCAGCTACAATCTTCTCAAGAAATTGTTGAGTCACAGAAGAAGATGATTGCAGAGCTTAATCAAAAGATTGTTACTCTTTCTATTCCTCCACCTCCTGTGGTTTTTTCTATCGTATCTTCCAATGAGGAGCTTGACCAGTTACACCAGAAGGTGAAGTTGTGTAATGGTTTTTCTGCTAAGGTAGAATGTCTTCAACAATGTATGAACTGTGTGCAGGATGATTTTACTAGTTATGCTAAGCTAGTGTCACCCCCATTGTCTTTCTGGTTCAAGTATAATCAGCAGCATTTTGCCTTGTATATCTCTTTGAGCAATGTGGATTTAGAACCTCCATAGGATGGGTGGTAGAATTTGTGGTTTGCAAATTTGCTGAAGTCTGTATTTGACAGATTTGTTGATGAGCTGATTTTGCATGAAGTATAGTTGTTGTCCTTCATGTATCTTATAGGGCATTTGCAAATTCCTGATGAGGAAGACTTGAGTGTTTATGTGGGGGATATGATCTTGCAAGCAGTGATGTATGCGCACTCAGTTGAGCTCCTGCTACTAGCAGATAGTTTGAAGCATTATCATGAGCAGACGTCTTGGTGTAAGGGACATGCTTGGCATCTATCTTTGGAGGATGTTGCTTTAGAACCTCGTCGTCTCAGGGGCGTATTCCACAAATCTGATATCCAACCTTTGCAAACTCAACTGTTGCGTCATATTGCTGATCATCCATTATTCACTAATTCTTTTTTATAAGATCTTGCTTATTGTTGTTCCTTTTATCCATTAGATCCCACTAATCTTTTGTCTTATTCTCTTATGTCCTATCGTTTTCTATCGTATATTTCCCTTTTCACTTCCAACCCTGACACTATTCCTCTGTTGTCTTTTACTCCTTCTAATTCCCCTCACATTCCTGTTTTTACTTTTTGTCCTTCCATTGCCGATTCGACATCATCGCCTACCCTTTTTGAACCTCCTCCTGTAGTTCCTCCTCTTCCTTTTGTTTTCTCAGCAGATTCCCTTCATAAGTTTTTACTGAATTTTCTGTCTCTTCCATCTTCCTTATTTCTTCATTTCCCTTCTTTTTATGATCTATCCTATCGTCCTTTACAATGTTCTCCGCTTATTCCATTCCTCTCTCCTTCCGATTATATTAAGCTTCCTCCTCAATCAGTGCTGGATACACCAAGGTATGATAGTGACATACTTCGTCGACGAGAATGGACACTGCATGATTCTGTGGGACAGGACTGGTGTTTAACTAGCCTTTCATTCCAGGGTCCTGGGATACCTCTGCAGCATGTTAGAACTCTTACCTTTATTTTTCTCAGGTGCATGCTCATTCTGAGGATACCTCTGTACATCTTGCAACTCATTTTTGCTGATACCTTGCTTTTATGCATCAACAATCTAATTTGAACACTTGCAAGTGTATCCCCCATTTGATCATCAATCTGAATGTGGATGTGATTGCTGCTCAGATGGATATTCTGTATTACTTTGCACAAGCTTTCCCTACCAGGTTTCTTATTTTGTTGGAAAGGATGTGTTGTATACAGTTCCTCCAGAATGTGCCTTTGCATTTTGTAGATGAGAGTAAAACTCTGGAGCGTCTCAAGTCTAGCATGTAGTTGAAGAAGAAGTGTCTACATCCTGCTTAGAACTGGAGTTCTTTTTGGATGTATCCGTTCTTTTTCTTTAATGGAAATATTTTTATGTGCTCTCCATTTTTTGGGGGCATGTGCATTTAGATTACATGGTGTTATGTCTGTGTGAGTTGTATATGTGGTATGTATATATTGTCTATCTTTGTTGAATGGAGCTGAAGTTGAAGCTGGATTGATGAAGAAGATGTTGGACTACAAGCTAGTAGAAGATGATGCGTATTCAAAGAAAACTCTTATATCCTTTATAATTTTGTGATTGCTAACATTTTTTTAAAAAAAATGGAGATAATATCCAAAAGGGTGTTTTTCTTTCGTTGTAGTATTTTCTAGATACAGGTGATAAGTTGGAGTGGTTGTTGAAGATACTAAAGAAGATCAAATTGAGCTCTTTACTGAACTTACATTCTTCTTTTCCTTAGGTCGCAAGGACACTTCCTTTCTAAGTGTGGGGATATGTTGAGAGTGGAAAAAGACTGAGTTTTTGACTAATTTTTGTTATTTTTGAGGTCTGAATGGTTGATTTTTTATGGATTTAAAGTGATGTATGGTTGTTAATGGAAGTGTTTGAGAGTATTTTGGATGATATTGATTATTTTTTGGAAGTTCATGATGATTTTTACTAGAAATATGAAGCTCTGTGATGTTCTGATAGGTTCTGTTGAGGTTCTGATACCTTTTGTATAGCTTCTATTTTGTTTTGATTTTCTTCTTGTATGAAGCATGGATTGATGATTGATGAAGGTTGAAATCTTTTGAAAGCTTATTGAATAGTTTTTTATAGTTTGGAATGGTTTTAGTATGAGTTATGAGGATTTTTTGTTCTTTGATGACCTTCTGTAACCCTCTGTAAACCTTCTATAGAGCCTCTCTGTCTGTTCTGTCTCTGTCTCTGCTATGTTCATGTTCTGTTCTGTTCTGTAGATCTTCTGTAAGTGTTCTGTAGAATGTATGTGTAACTTTGGAAAAGTTTTCTAACATTTGGAAAGGATGAATCTAAGTTCAAAAGAGCTAAAACAAATGGAAGAAGTAGCTGTTGAAGACTGAAGAGCAGACTGGAGTGACAGAGACAGTAGCAAGCTATGAAGAGACCTATGAAGAGACACTGTAGTGGCTCTGGTGCCTCTTCGACATAGAAATACCTCTTGGGAGGTGCATCCACAACCTGAGAGGGATTATTGAGAGTCATTATTGAGTATTTTAGTGAGGAGATGATGTATTATTGATAGAGAGAGAGCCAAATATAGTCAATGCAATGAAAACTATGTATCTTTCTATGAGAGATTGAGATAGAAATTTATGAAGACATTGAAGATGAATACTATGTGATTGATTCCCATTAAAAAATGGTGTATTCTTTTATGTTCCTTGTTCTATTTATGGATTTTATGAAGATGTTGAAGATTATGGTTGATTCTATCAAATCCATGGGAGATATCTACTATAATGTTGTGTGAAGAATTGTTGTCTTCTTTGTTTTGGTCATCAAAAGAATGAAATAAAAGCTTGTTGATGTTACAAGATAGAATTTCTTGTAATAGAATCTCTTTTCTTTTATGTCTCTCTTGGGGCTCCATTAGGCCGTACACAAGAATGAGCTTCTTCATTCACTTTTTGTCTTTAATACATGCCCTACCTCCTCCTTGGGAACCCATCCCTTGTTTACATGACCAGCCATTTTAGCCTGTCCTCTTTTTCTATTCTCTTCCTATTTACATTGTTCCTTTACCCATGCTCGTCTACATTTATAAATTGCACAGGAGGGACCTTGGCTCTCTTTTATAGAAATTTAGGATGTGCTTTTATATTTAAAACACGTCTTTCTCTTTTTGCACTTGCCCTGGACTTTTAAAGTTGCTCCTGCACTTTTGGCCTTTTTTCTCCTATTTTTCCGTTGGGCCATCTTTTTTCACTTTGCTCTGTATCTTTTGAATTTCCTTTAGTTTCTTTTTCACTTTCTTTACATCCAGGTTAACATTACCCCCCTCCTAGCCGAGTGCCAGTCCCATGGCACTTGTTGGGTGGTGAGGGCTCATGTGGTTGAAGGTTTGCCATGGGATCAACGATGGGACTTTGGGGAGATTGGCCATGGAGAAGAAGAATAACAAAATGGATGTGAGGTTGGTCAAGAAGAGATCAAGTGGGTGACAAGGGCCTCCAAGGTTGGTGGTTGGTCATGGGTGATCAAATGTACCTAAAAAGGAAAAGGAAGCGCACTACCTGGGATGTGCCTACCTCGTCGTGTAGTGTATGGTGTCCATGGTAGTGAAGCTGGGAGTTGGGTCAAAGCCTGTGGTGTTGTCTCACACTTGGGGACCCAGATTATGCAAGGGGAGGTACTGTAGGTGAGACTTAGGGAGACAAGTCTGACCATAGGTGAGTGTAAACTTCTTAGGTGTGCCTTGCCCTTGATGTGTCCCAAGTGTGAAGTGGGGGAAGGGGCTAGGGATATAATTGTCCCTAGGTGTGGTGTCTATGGACCTCTAATGGTACATGAGAATTCCTTTTATTCCTTTTCTTGTTCTTTGTCTTTGTCTTTTCTTTTCGTTCTTTCTCTCCCTTTCTTTTAATTTTTTAATATTTGATACATTAGGAGGGAGCACACTAGACGTCATCTCGATGTTCTTCAGGAGCAACCTTGTAAGGAGGCCTAAGAGACTTTCTAAGAAAGGGTCTACTTTGCAAGTAGCCTTTTATGTTAATACGTACCTTTAGGAGTGTCCTTGATAGGAAGGGGGGACAACTGTACTTGTGAAGTAGTTATTGTTCATATCTTCAAGGACTGCCATACAAAAGGAAGATAGGAGCATGGCCCTTATCATGATGTGGGTCATCGCACGTAGTTATCGATTCTTGCATTGAGATAAAAAGAGTGGTGATAGTCATGCCTCTTCCATTGTAGGTTAATCTAGAGTACCATGAGATAATTACATGTAGTAATGAATGTGGGGTCAGGGTAGGATGAAAACTTGCCTAGGAAGTATATGATGGATGGGTGGATGTCCTGCTTAGTGAAGATTAAGCACTCCTCTAGACTCCCTATATTCACATTATAGATATTGGGAAAATCATACCTGCCATGCACATTCAAGTTATAGTCTACCCCTATTCTCAACGGATATCGCATATAGGTGGAATTGTTGAGCTCCTCCAATATGGTTTATAGAAGGCCATCCAAGCATCAAGGTTGGAGTCCTAGACACATCACATCCATTTCGGTTGGGGTCCATATCCACCTTTGGCCCGCTAAGGATCTTTGGGATCTCCCAAACCTTGCCTTTTACGAGTAGTCCACAAGCTCTTTCTGCCACCTTGTAAGGTATTTTTCTCTTTCATCAGTCCATCAATTTCCTACTCGTTATGTGACCCTGATCACCTGCTCCACCACTTTTAGAGATAAGGCCTTGTCTAAGGACCAAGGGTAGTGGAAGGAGAACTCAAAAGGTTGAAATTTTTTCTTCCATTGCTCCCAGTCAAATAGTTGGGCCTAGCTTATAGGATAGCATTCTTCTCTTTGTGAGATGATCTAGACTTCAGGAACTACATTTGATCTCTTAGCCTCCTCTGTGCTTGCTCCATCATCTCTTTTCTCTTCCTTTTTGCTTCCATCACCCTTTTTGGAACAACGCTTTCCTCGAGATCTTTAGGTGGCATCTCCTGTCGTGGTGGGCTAGATTCATGTGGTTGCTCTTTCTCATCTTGGCCTTGCTCAAAGTCTAGCCTATCTTCCTGCATTGGTTCTCTTAGCTTTTCAGTAGGGCACTGGCTCTCTTAGCTTTTCAGTACTGCATATGCTATTCTTGCTCTCCAAACCCTAACTCCTCCATCTCCTTTGTCGAGAGCCTAGCCTGCCTCAAGTACTGATGTTGTTGCTTTGTGCTTAGGCTAGTGTTGTTTGTGGGGGTACACTCCTAGAGACCATACCTTATGGCTCTTATTGTGATTTCTAGCTTCCTTTTTAGCCCTTCTAATGTGTCATCACCTTCAACCTAGGTCACATGTAACATGATATTAAGAAAGGATTGCTCCTAGACTTCTATACCTACCTCCACTACTTCCATCCTTGCTAGTGCCATGATTTATTCACTTTTCACCAAGACAAGGTGTTTAATAGGGTCCCTGAGCCTTCCAACACTCTTTTCTTCCCAAGCCCTAGCCTTCTCCTCCATCTTTTCTATGCTGTGAGTCTAATGTTGAGACAATATCATTACCATCTATTCTTGCTCATTCTAGGTCTTGAGCATCTTCTCCTTATACTGTTTGTAGCAGTTCAGTTGCTCTTCCATGAAAGGAGAGAAGGATCGAAGCTGACACGTTAGAGCTATGGCAGGGGAGCAAGAGCAAGAAAGAGAGAGACAAGAAATGGGAACTCCAACAACCACAATGTGTGGCCGGGCCTTCCTTTATTCAAACTATCACTAAAAGAATAAAGAATAAGTGACTGTGATGGGCGCCTGCCACCTGTACTGTACAGTGGTGGGTACTGTCAGTGTAGTAATACATGGGCGGCTAGGCGAAGGCGCCTTTACCCCCAACAACCTCCCACTTAAAGGCGAATTTGCCCCAGTGAGAGAGAAAAAAGAAAATACAGTAAAACATGTATACATGTACAACAGGATGAGGAAAAAGATGTCATCGCATCCAATGCCCATCAATCTCCTGAGGAAAAAGGCACCATCTCATCCAATGCCCATCAATCTCCTAAGGAAGGAAAAGTGCTCGATAGTGAGACTTTTTGTGAGCAAGTATGCATGATTTTGCATAGTCAGAATCTTGACAAGGTCAACAGAGCTGTCCTCAACGACCTCGCGAATGAAGTGATACCTCACCTCAATATGTTTTGTCTTCCATGGAAGATCGGATTCTTGACTAGCTAAATGGCAGTCATAGAATCCGAAAGCAGTGTAGGCATAGCATCTGTCATACCAAGGTCTACAATCAAATAGCCTAACTAGATAGCCTCCTTGCAAGCCTCTATGGCTGCAATATACTTGGCCTTTGTGGTAGTAGAAAGAGTCATACACTTCTACCCCCTGGACATCCAAGAGATAGCCCCTCCAGCATAAGTGAACACATAGCCAGAAGTGGATTTCCTACTATCTGCATGTCTTGCATAATCAGAGTCAGTGTACCCCATGACTCCTATATCATGGCTGCCATAACAAAGACTGATATTTGTTGTGCCCTTCAAGTACCTCATGATACCCTTCACGGCATCCCAATGTTTCTTGCCAAGTGTAGCCATATAACGTGCCACAACCCCAACTGCAAAAGCAATATCTAAACGAGTGGCTATCACGGCATACATAAGACTACCCACGACTGATGCATAGGGAATCTTGGCCATTTTGGCCCTTTGCTCATCTTTCTGCGAACAATCGACCTGTGAAACCTTCACATGAGAAGGTAATGGACAACCAATAGGCGTAACATCCTGCATGCGGAAGCGCTCAAGGACTTTATGAATGTACTCCCTCTGTGATATATAGAGTAATCTCTGAGATCTATTGTGCATAATGCACATACCAAGTATATGAGAGGCCTGTCCCAAATCTCTTATCTCAAATCTCTTATTGAGCTGAGCCTTAAGAGCATCTAGCTCCTCATGAGATGTCCCTGCTAGAAGTATGTCATCCACATAGAGTACCAAAATCAATAAAGAACCATCACAGGCTTTCTTCGTGTACAAGCACGAATCCATAGCACTGCGGCTATAGCCTTGTGACTGCATGAATGCATCAAACTTATGGTAGCATTTCCTAGGTGCCTACTTCAAGCCATATAGACTCTTTTTTAGTTTGCACACTAGGTGTTCCCTGCCAGGGTCTGCAAAGCCCTTAGGCTGATCCATGTAAATCTCATCATGCAAGTCCCCATGTAAAAAAGCCATCTTGACATCCATTTGGTACAAGTCTAGGTCAAGCTGTACAATCAAGGCCAAGACTAAGCATAGGGTGGACATCTTGACCACAAGAGAAAAAACTTCATCAAAGTTAACACCATGCTCTTGCTTAAAACCCTTAGCAACTAATCGAGCCTTGTATGCTGGCTTGGGATATCCAGAGGTACTTTTCAGCTTGTACACCCACTTGCATGGCAAAGCCTTCTTACCCTGAGGCAAGGAAACCAAATCCCAAGTCTGATTCTTATTCAATGAGTCAAGCTCAGACTACATAGCCCTCTCCCAAGAGTGACAATCACCCCTGCGCATAGCCTCATCATAAGTAAGAGGCTCTCCTACATCTGTAACCAGTACATAATCCATAGAGGGCGCAAAACAGTGAGGAGGTCATCTATCTCTAGTAGAACTCCTCAACCTAGGCTCTGCTACCTGACCGACATCATGTCTAACATCAGCATGTCTAACATCTAGGCCATGAGCATCAGATAATGCTGCACGCTATCTAGCTGGCCGTGGAGTGGATTGAACGGGAGCAGGTGGCTCCTCTTGAAAGATAACTCTCCTCAACCACTTTCTCAAGCTGCATATGCATTTTGTCCTCATGAAAGATGACATCATGGGCTGGGGATCACTTTCCACACCTGCAGATCCCAAAGATGGTAATCCATCTCTCCTGCATCTCCATAGCCAATGAAAATGCATTTGACGCTTTTAGGATCCAGCTTATTGTGTTTGTCCTTGGGTATATGGAAGAATGCCTCACATCTAAAGACACGCAAATGATCATAAGAGGAAGACTTGCCTGCCCATACCTCCTCTGCAACCTGAAAGTCTATGCCACTGCTAGGTGACATGTTAATGAGATGTAGTACAGTAGTAATTGCCTCAACCCAAGAGTGCTACAGTAATTGCCTCAACCCAAGAGTGTTTAGCCATACCATTCTGGGGTGGGGTGTAAGGGGTAGTCAACTGATGCTTAATACCCCGCTCATCACAAAACTGCTCAAAAGCATGTGATACATACTCACCCCCATTATCTGATCTTAGGCATTTTAGCCTTTTCCCAGACTGGCTTTCTGCCAATGCAAGCCAATGCTGAAATGTGTCTAAGACATCATATTTTCTCTTTATGGGATAAGCCCAAACCTTATGTGATTAATCATCTATGAAAGTAACAAAGTAATTTTCCCCACCAAGTGATTGAGAGGGCATGGGCCCACATACATCTGAGTGCACAAGAGCCAAGGGCTCACCCATGCGTTTCTTACTAGACTTTTTATGCGTATTTTTTGTGTGTCTGCCATACAAAAAATTATCACAATAATCAAAATGTGACGAGTCAAAAGGTGGAAGATAGTGCAAAAGCACGGAGCATTTTCATTCCTTTAAGAGACATATGCCCCAAACGAGCATGCCAAAGGGATACATGGAGAATAGAACCCACTGACAAAACATGATCTAAAGTAGCTCTAGATATAAGTAAGGGATAGAGGCTACCAGACTTGGCACCTCTTGCAAGTACAAGCCTGCCACAAGTAATCTTCCATGCAAAGTCTCCAAAAGACACAAAATACCCTACATCATCAAGCTGTCCAGCTGACATAAGGCTGTGTGTCAATATGGATACATGATGTACATCATGTAAACAAAAAACTGCTAGAAGGAAACTACAGCCAAACATCTCCAATGCCCACAATGTCAAGAGACCTATCATCACCAAGACGCACAAAACTAGACATGGTACGATAGGTATGAAACCAATCTCGATAGGGTGTCACATGAAAGGATGAACCCGAATCTAAGAGCCAACACTACGCATACATAGAATGTATCTCAGAAGCTTGTAAGGCATTGCATGAAGAAGCTGCAAGTATGTAATCATCATCTGAATCAGTGTCATGCATGACATTAACCTCTTCTATCTTCACACTAGACTTTGCAGGTACAATACTGCACTTAGAAGACTTTTCCTACACTTTTTCCTTTCCCTTTTCCTTGCACTTATCATTGCACATTTTATGGCACTGTAGCCTAATATGTCCTTCTTTCCCACAATAATGACAGGTAAGATATACTTTCGTCCACGGGACTTACTACGACCATGGGACTTACAACGACCACGTGACTTGGACCTGGACTTCTGAGAGTCCCTGCCCTTGTGATCATTATCATGCCCGCCATGTTTGCCACCTCTAACGGTCAATGCATGTGAAGAGCGGGAAGCATCATTGTTTCTCATGTTGATTTCCTCAGTCAATAAATCACTCTCAACATCTTTGATTTTTAGTCCATCAAGCTTGTTTGTGCATATGGCAGTACGAAAGACATCCCATGATTCAGGCAAGGTGCCAAGCAGAAACAACGAGTGCAAGTTGTCTTTGAACTCAATACCCTGTGACAACAGACTCTTTATGATAGCATAAAACTGACTAAAATGAGATGAAAGGGATGTCCCCTACCTCATGCGAAGGTCCATTAACTGCTTCAGCCAATACATTTGTGACACAAGACTCCGTTGTGTATAGAGCTCCTGAATCTTCTCCCATAAATCCCATGTACTCTAATTCTCATCTTCAAGAACATTATGATGGACCTCTTCTGAGAGTGACAAAATAATGGTAGACCTGCATAGCTCATCAACTTCCATCCAAACATCATCATCCATATCCTCAGGTTTGACACCCTTGAAATGCAATGGTTTAATCTGCAATTATTGCACCAAACCTGCCATATTTGGGACTTCCAATACCCATAGTTGGTACCATCCAACTTGGCAATGTTAAAGAGAGTTGTATCTTTCAAATGACTAGCCATACTATCCCAAAGCAATGCAAAATAGTAAAATTGTAGGTTGTTGTAATTAGTAAAAAATGCACTAAAACCACAGCTAAAACTGGCTGGAAGAGTGGATTTCACCAAGAGAAGCACATGTCCACCAAATATGACCAAGAAAACATCAAATAGAAAGCATTACCCTCATAGAGGGGCTCAAAATCTATAGATTTCAGCTTGCTGTAATAAATGACAGATTTTAGTAAATGAGAGCTAACTGTGCCAGAAGCAGATCCCAAGTCAATCATATACTGCCAAGACCATAACCAGCATCATGTGGGCATAACATAGGCATATGACAGTTGATAATCATGAATCCAACACCCAAACATGTCACGAAATATCTGCCAGTGATGAGTAGGCACACCCCCCAGTCAATGGGGCAAAGTGTGCTTGCCACTACCAAGACTTGACACAAGTAGGTGTCAGCTCACAAGGAAAGGGACCCAAGTCAAAGAGTCAGCTCATAAGCATCAAAAGGAACCAAGACATATAAACCATGCATCATCCCAAAGGGTAAGAAATCCCAAATAGTCTCAAAAGCTCAAATAGCATAGACCACCTGCTCAATGTCTGTCAAGCATCCAAAGACGCTCCCACTGGAACAAAAGCCGTAAATATCAAGCAACAAAGCTCGAACAAAGCATGTACAAGCACCAGTGACAAGTGTCCAAGATCAAGCATTAATGATACATCCCAAACATGTAGGCGGTAGAGCATCCATATGTAACATCCATAGACATCATGTACATCCCAAATGTAACTCTAGCAAGCCAATAAATAGCCCAAGTAAGATCCAGGAATCCAAAGTCAAGCCAAGACAAAGCTCCAGTAGCAATAGGCTCCAAACAATGTAACTAGAATGCATAGGTGACATAACCCATAATGGCAGTCAAGGCGGTCAAGCATAGACCAAAGCATGCCATCTTGCATCAAAGATAGAGCATCCAAATGCTTTCCAAAGCTGAGCTCAATCTCAATCAATGATCTGGAGTGTAAGCCAAGCTCAAATTCAGTCCCCAAATGTCAATACATCACTATGTATGGCCGAAACATAGCCTGAATAGCATAGGCATAACCAAGCATGAGTTAAATAGCTTCAGTCCACTGTATTACAACAGTGATTCATTGTGCAAAACTGAATATTTCAGCATCAAAATCAGATGCAAAACGGTGGCAAATCAATAGGCATGGATGTTGAGAATCTACCAATCACACCCTATGTATGCCCCTTTGTATGGAACAACTAGGCCAGGAAGATGCAGTTCATTCTAGGAAGAGAGACAGATCCCATAGGCACAATGATGAAGTGTGCTACCAAGCAATCCTATATAATGATGTACTTGACTATCACTTTCATATGATGATAATGCAATAGTACTTGTCTCTTTCTGTCAAGTCCCTGTGTCATTGTCAGTCCTACACAAGATTGTGTTTATGAGTTCAAGTCTCAATCTTGAAACCTAATTCACTTGTGTAACAGTTGTCTTCTTTGTCAATGTCAACATGAGTAGTATCTTCATCTTCCATCCTCCATAGCTTCCGCCTTTGCCATGCTCTAGATCCCGCATCTTCCACAATGGATCCTTGAATCAATAGGCATCAACCGGGCATCAAATAGCAATACCAGACAAGCATAAACATTAAATGTCACTGTAGCACTATTATAAACTACCTGTGGACTATTATGATAGTCCCAAAACAGTGCCAAATCAGTCTTGAATCAATGTTAGTGCTCAAACCTTCAATGCCAAGCATCAAAGCATGTTTATATATGCCTGAATTGGAGCCTCTGCAAGTGCCCAATGCTTGGGAAGCTGGAGATGAGAAAGACCAAACTGTAGCTATTGGAAACAGGCTGAAAAACTAGTGCAACTTGATATGGGGTTACTGCAATGCCACGTGGCCTAAATGGAATGTGTGTGTGTGTGTGGGGGGGGGGGGGGGGATAGGCAACAATAGGAAGAGGCCTCAATAAGCCACCATGAAGGGGGAGCAAGATATGAGCTCCATGAACCTTAGATATGGCTGCCATGTTGCTTGCACCCTGTGGACTGAATAAAACCTAGTAAAGAATGAAGCAATACCTTTGTGTGAATTCCCTAAGGGTACCTCAATAGGCCGGGCGGGAGGAAGCTTGGGAAGCCGAGGAGTGATGGGAGCTCAAGGGAGTCGACTATGGCTGCCGATATGGAGACCCAATGCGAGTAGGGAGTCTATGGGAAGCTTAGAATGCCATGAGCCAACCTCAAGAGTCAGGAAGCTGAGTTCTGATACCACTTGAAAGGAGAGAAGTATCGAAGCTTTCACGTGAGAGCTATGGAGAGAGAGCAAGAGCAAGAAAGAGAGAGACAAGAAATGGGAACTCCAACAACCACAATGTGTGATTGGGCCTTCCTTTATTCAAATTGTCACTAAAAGAATAAAGAATAAGTGACTGTGATGGGCATCCGCCACCTGTAGTGTACAGTGGCAGGTACTGTCATGTAGTAATACACGAGTGGCTAGGCGGAGGCACCTTTACCCCCAACATTCCAATCGCTCTTGCTCTTGGAGGGTCACATGGAGTCAGTTTTGCACCTTTGCCAGCCTTTTAGTTGAACCTCATCTTTTTGTGCCTTGACATTGTGTAGTTCTTTGAGTAGCTATTCCTTTTGTTGTTTCTCCTTATGGAACTCTACATAGGCCTGAGTCTTTACTCTTTCGAGCTCCTCGATGAGCTCATCTTTGATTTTCCTTAATTTCTGTAGGTACCCCTCCATGCTCTTATTTTGTGGTAAGAGGATTGAGAAATCCATCTCCAGCCCTATCTCAACCCGTGCCTTCAAATCATGGGGCTTGCGCTCTCTTCTTCCCTCTTTACCTCCACTTTCTTTTTCTCTTCCAACTCCTTCTTCAAGTTGTTTATTTGTCTCTGCTAGGTGACTGTTTGTCACGTCTTTTCAAGCTAATAAGTTGAGAATGCATCTCTTTTTGCCTTCAACTCTACCAACACTACCTTCCTCTCTTCCTTCACCTTTTGCAGTTAGGCTAGCTGCTCTTTTACGTATCCATCATAATTGATTGGAGCAATGGCATAGTTGAGGGTATGGATGTCATTGAGGCTTCTTCGAGTCTTTTCTTGACTCTGCATCAGCACAACAGCTAGCCTCTTCATCCCTGGCATTGTGGCTCCTCCACTTGGCATTAGGCCAAGATGCTGCACTATGCTAACTAGGTACTACACCAAGCTATCACATTGCTTTGGTTCACTATGGCTTATGCAGTTTCCTATGTGGTGGTAGGTATGGCAACCACCATGACAAGTGGTGGTGGGTATAATGGAGCATTTTGCTTGCCTGCTTCCACTACAAGTCCTTGAGTTGTTTCTATTTTTGTGGCACTAGTGCCTAGTGCATCTCCTAGGCTCATCCTTGCCAACTCTTCTCATCAAGAGGTTTGCTCAATTAACAATCTAAGCATGAGATCCATCATCTCATCATCTTCGCTTTTTATCCTTTCCTCCTCCTCTTTTTTCTTCCTCCTCGGTTCTTCTTCAAACCCTTTCAGACTCTCCTTCAGCCTTTCACAAGTATTCATGCTCTTTTGTCTACTTCTTCTTTCATTCCTCTTCTAGCTTCCTTGATTCTTTCCACGCAACTTCTAAGTCTTTGTCCCCTTCTGCTATAGTTCCCTTATTTTTTCTTGGAATTCTCAACATAGTCTTTCCCTTTTCTCCCTAGCTCGATGGGATACATCCCTCCTCGCCTCACTCACTAACAATTCTTTCACTTGAATCCTCCTGTTGTCACTAAGCTTAGAGGTGAGCTTCCTTCATCTTTGTAACTCACTCTACTTCTTCCTTCTATACTCTTGTAATTTCTTCATCCCCCAAGTTTTCGGTAGAGAATGAAATTGGGGTACTCACTTTAATGGTTAAATGCACTAGTGACCCATGGGCTAGTGAGCACTCAAGTGTTTCTTCCATCACTTCTTCCCTCTCTACATCTCCCACAGCTTTCTGGATTATGATGGTTAGCACACCCCCAAACCCTATGTTGGTCGCTTTGGCTGTTGATTTCTTTCTTGCTGTCTTTGCTCTACTGTGGAAGTCACAGATTCCCCACCTACCACCCTAGGGCCCATGTGGCTAGTGTTTTTACTGAAGAATCAATGGTCTTACACACATAGCCATTCCAGTTGGTTTCATCCAAGGACCTAGCTACAAGGCTCTCAAGCAATGGTACTCTGATCCTACTCAACAAAGCATTGTATCTCTAGCTTGAGAACAATGCATAGACCATTTTTGCCTACAATCCGATGTTCGGGTTGGGGATATTGACTAAATTAATCCCATCATTTGTGCACACCTGGCCCCTATCCATCTCCACATGTCATGGACATCTCTCTTTAGCTGCTTCTTAGACTCATTGACAAGTCCTAGAGCCCTTTCCACCAGTTTAGGACTCAGCTCAACTTCTACTCTTCGGGTCCCCTCTCCCTACCTCACCATCACTATGCCATGGTTCCTATTGTTGTCATTGGATTGCAGGAACTCCGTGCACTTGCTATAATCAATGGCTTGGCCAACCTTCTCCAAATTACTGAGTTTGCACTGGTCAATGATTTGTTTCACAGCCTGCTCCTCTATCGTCATGTCTTTTAGGGTCTGAACGCTTCTATATTTGAGTTGGTTAATGGCTCTCATTTTAGTGGTAGCCAGGTTGTATTTGGCCTACTTCTCTTCTAAGAATGGAAGCTTGTTTCCCTTGTCATGGTGCCATGCCATCTCAAGTTCCTATCATGATGCAATAACTCTCTATTAGCTCACTTGAAATAACTTTTTGCAAAAGAAAAGAGGATTACAAATGTATTTATGCAATGGTAAAATGTTCAAGTATAAAATGAATTTTTTTTCCTCAAGCAGTCCATACATTTCAACAAGAATTTCATGAAATTTTTTCTCAATTATAAGTTTACTTGAACTACCCTTTTTTGCTTTTGAAATCTGGTTTGAGGTTCAAGTCATGTTTTCTTGTCCACCTTACCCCCCCCCCCCCCCCCCCGGCGCTCGGGAATGATGAAGATCCTTCCTAGGATTGGAGGATGAAGGGCTAAGGGCATTAAGCATCGACTGGCTGGGCTTTATTTCTTCATGAGCCAACCATAGAACTGTGTGTTATACTCTAAGTAGGCATGATGGTCCATGTCATATGGTCTAATGTATACTTATGTAATGTAGGTCAAAACATTAGAAAGTCATGAGATTTCATCCTTATATAGTGATGTGTACTTCTTTCTCAGTCAAGATTCAATCCAAATAGGAGTGATTCCTAGCATGATCTTCTAACGGTTGATTGCAAGTGATAGCCAATCCCTAAACAAGGTAGGAGCCACATAGGTTAGGTCATGCTCAGAGGTTTTGATTGCACGTCTCTGCTTTGGTGTTGGTTATAATTTGATATCCCTCTCATCCCCTTGGAGACGAAGAGCATATTATTCTTGCAAGAAGGAAGAGTCAAAGTTCACTAGATTTTTTAGCTCTTCTAGCTCTTGATTTGTTACAGAGACTTTGCTCTTGCTATCGGAGGTGATTAGCCACTGTTTGAGAGCTTGCTCTCAAGAAATCTCATCCGCGATCGATACCTTAGCTACCATGGGAATCTTGATAAACATGAATTCATATTCTTCCCAAGTGCATGGCAAGGAGGAGGATACATCCATTGCTAACGGCTCGTCTAGGAGGCCTAAATCCAACCATTCATAGCTTTTAGCAAACATGGTGGTGGCATCCAAGTGTTTGATGTAGGTGACCAAGTCATCCCCTGTATTTGCGGCTAGGTCTAAGGCCAAAGTAAGGATAGAACTCCACTCATAGGAGTGTCTAAGGCTTGCAAGAGATTAGGCTTTAATTGGACTAGATAACTTAGCAATTGATGCATGCTTCATGGGCTTGTAGGGTGTCTATCGAACACTTGTGCAATGGGTAGGTCTTGTGACTCAATTTTGGTGCACTACTTTTTGCTTGTGGAATAGTTGGGACACTAGAAGTGTTAGGTTGAGTTGGTTTTGGTATAGAGGGCTGCGGTTTTGGTTGATAGACTTGTTGTGGTCCTATGGGTTTTGTATATTTTGGGTCAATTGGTTTCTCATTCCTAGTTGGCTTATTGCCTTGTGGAGATGTGCCAAAAGGCGATGTCTAAGGGGGAACACATGTGTCTCTCATGGTCTTGGGTAACCAAATTCATTTTTTACCTATGTAGTAGCCTTGAGTACGCAATAGGGCTTTGGGAACCCACCACGGCTTGGTTGTTTTCCTACTTCTGTAGCACCAGCTTTGTCTCTAGGCCTAGGGCGTGAGGTTTTGGGATTATGAGTTTGTGCTATAGGTTAGCTCCTAGACAGTGGTGATTATCGTTTGGGTGCCCATTTGAGATATTGCACAATGGTCTTGGGTGTGTCTACTAGGGGTTGCAACAAGTTTTTTTTTGGTGAGGTGGGACAAGTCACAACCCCCCTCCTTAGGTTTGGTACTAGGTTCCTCTACTAGTGGCATTGGGGACTTACATGGAGACACATTGCCCTTATTTGAACATTGCCAATGGCAAGGTGAATGCACTGTCAATATTCATAATTGACATTGTAGTGTGCTTGTTTCTTGAATGCACATCCTAGCAACATTTCCTTACCAAGAGCCTTAGTGTTAGGCAACACATAGAAGATAATTGGTAGGCTTTTAGTCTATATAGAGACTACTACCTTGCACTTTCCCCATACTACTGAGTAAGACCGTCTCCTAAATGGGCTGAGTTTAGCATTAGTAGGCTGCAACTAGGACTGATTGATACTGATGGTGTGGTCCTACTCATTGGCAACTGAGATGGTGTGGCTTTATGGGACTCATTGGCTATCATAGCCGACTTATAATCCTCCTCATCATCTAAGAATGGTAGATCTAAATTTGGAAATGCATTACTTACAACTAGTTCCATAGTTGGATTGGCAGTGATGTCCTTGCCCAAGGTTTCATTGTGGATTATGGGATTTCCACCTACATTCGACATTCTTTGCTTGGGGGCAATTTTCCTGGTCTTTTTTGCTTTAAACATGATCCCACAAGACTTCAGCTGCCTCTTTCTCAAATAGCAAGCCCAATCGGGGGGAAATTAGGCTGCGGATAACAAGCGGAATGAGGGGGAGAAGAATACCGCATGTGATCACCCTCTAAGGAGGGAAAAAGAAGGAGATCCTTCACAAAGTGTCTCTCCCTCTCTCTCTCGAAGTCGATTCCCCATTTTTTGAATGATTGCCTTGCAATGATTGGACTCAACTCCATTTTTTCCTTCCAAATTGGCACCTTGGTCCTTTGGCACTCATCACAGTGCTTTACGAATCATGTTGCATCTCGAAAAAGAGTAGGCCACCATAGCTGAGATTGCAACACCCTGCAAGCTGTTGTGTCTCCTCTAAAATGCCCTCCTGCTATTCTGTTGTGTATCTCTACAAGCATGTCGTGCATTTCATGCTCGCACACACGTCTGCTCTCAGCAATCCATCTTTCCCTAACCGATAGAGTTGTCATGCTTCTATCAACTGATAAGGTTGAATTTTGAGAATGAGTTGCCTAAGTTGAGCTTTTTCGATTTGTCATTCATGGAGTCTGTGCTACTCAAGCAGTTGGACTATGTCATCTACCCAAAAATACATTAGATCAGCTCTAAACAAATCTCTTTCGCTAGATAGGCTGAACAGATGGGCATTAGGTAGCTCATCTGCAATGCCTTGTCCAATGGCTTCTCCTGTGGGGATGCAAGACATATGGTCAGCTATATAATGCTGCTTTCCTTTACGCACGACCACAGAGAAGTTGAATTTTAAAAGTAAAAGTAAACATTGAGTTATGCCTCTTGTAGCACACGATTTATTAACAAGAGCAGGGCTTGATGTGGTCAACAAAGAAGGTAAAAGGCGTAGCCAAAAGATAATGCCGAAACTTTTTTACAACAAACACCATGGCTAAACCTTCTCTCTCCGTTGTCAAATAATTCATTTATGTATCCTTGATTTTTCTACTCTAGCAAAGCTCATAGGATATTCTAAGTTGTGTTCACCAATTTGGCAGAACACCGCTCCCACAGCGAACTTAGAAGCGTCAATGTGAATATGAAAAATGATTGTCCAATTTGGGGCTCGTAGAATTGGTGTAGTAGTTATAACATTTTTCAACTTCTCATACACGCGTTGGCAGTCCTCAATCCATTGGAATATAATCAACATCTTGTACAGAGGTCTGGCAATCAATGCATAGTTCAACACAAACCATCGATAATACCTGTATGGCCTAGGAAGCATTGAACTCCCTTGTAATCAATTGGTGGTGGAAGATCAACAATAACCCTGACTTTTTAGAAGTCGGTGCCAATGTCATTCTTCCATACCACGTGCCCTAGGATGCATCCGTGCTTCACCCAAAACTAGCACTTTAAGGGGTTCAACGAGAGATGATATAATCAACACCCTTCAAAGATAGCTTGGAGTTTGTCTACGTGCTCCTTCTTCCAAGTGGAGTGAACACACAGATTGTTGACGAAAACCTCTAACTCCTTCCTAAGAATATCCTTGAATATAGCACACATGAGCCTCTGAAAGGTAGTTGGCACGTTAGTCAACTCGAAGGGCATGACTATGTACGCAAAGACTCCCCATTCCGTGGTAACGGTGGTCTTGTGCCTATTGTCAGGGTGCACCTACACATGATTGTACCCCAAGAACCTTTCTAGAAAACTGTAGGCCTCTTTACCAGCCACTCTCTTGAGCATGTGCTGGGTATACGGCAATGGATAATTATATCTCTTCGTAGCAATGTTTATCTTTTTGTAGTTGACGCACACTCTGATCTTTTCATTCTTCTTTAGCACAATCACTATGGATGAAACCTAGTCCATGTGCTCAATCTCGTAGATGAATGCTACTCTCATTAGCTTATCAATTTCTTCCTTAATGGCATGAACATGCTTTGGATTCATGGGATATGGTCATTGCTTAATCGGTGTTGCGTCGAGTGTCATGGATATATTGTGAGTCACTAGACTCAGATCTACCCCTTTTAGCTCATCAAGAGACCAAGCAAACATATCTACATACTCTCACAAGAGAGCAATGAGGCTTACTTCCTCTTCCTCAGTCAAGTCATTGGCTATAAAGATAGGTCGGGGTGTCTCCCCTCCATTGGCCAAAATGACCTCCTTGACCTTGGCAGGTCCTTCTATTGGCTCACTTGCTTGCCCCTAGCATTTGGATCCTAGCAAGATCACTACCCTGTCACATTTCTTGAACTTAGTGAATCTCTTGGTGGGTCTTGCGGTGTCCTTTGCTCATCTGCCTGCACATCCTTAGGCTATTTTCTCCTTTCACCTTCGGTGCTTGAGGTGGATGGGTAAGTCCCCTTTGGTGCGTCTACTCTTAGGAGGTTGAGGTAATTCTGGATCACTATATCTGAGCTTACTTTTGATTTGGAATCAAACTCTCCGTCTTTGCTAGAAAAGGGAGTCTCTCCAGGTGGTCGTAGCTCTGATGGTGAATCTGTCCTAAGTAATGGCGCGGTACATGGTTGGGCTAGGCCTGCTTACTCAACGTCTATTACACCTATGTGCTCCAACCAAGTGTGATCACAATCCATGCACATGACTCCTCTTTCGATTCTAAATGCATTTTCCTTGCATCGTTTAGAGTCTGCTCGTATTTTCTTTATCACTTGTCCTTCAATGTTATATTCTATCATGTCAATTTTCCCTTCACTCTCGTCCACCACTGAAGGAACAACAGTCCATATTCGTTGTTAGAGCCATCTTTATCCAATTGCTCGTTATCTCCTAGGTCTTGACATGCCTTGTCCCTCTCGTCGGTGACTAAGGCCCAATTGTACATCAAGTTTAAGTCATGCACTTTGGTCCATCTCCACTTAGGTTTGTTCAAGAGATCTTTGAGTGGTTTAAGGTTTGTTGATGGGTACTAGCTAACTTTTTAGTCAGGTGCTCTAAGATCTCATTAAGCTCTCACTTGTTTTTTGGTACTTGGAATATGATCAGATTGGGTCCTCTCTGCATGCTCCTAGCCATCATGCAGATTGCCACACTGAGGGATCTTCTCCGATCTTGCAACATGCCTTAGCATCTTGCGTACATTCTTCGTTGTCCGAGAACGGTAGGTCGATCAGAGCAAGGACATGCATCTAGTCTTGCTCGTCCTTCAGACAAGGGATATACTTAGTCAATGGCCCATAAGATTTCTTATTCTAGTTGTTACCCTTCAACATAGTGGAGATGGCATCTAGGTCAACCGGTGTGGTCTTCCAGGTGTCCATCTCTACTCTTACTACTTTTGTTCGATTTCCTAGGAAGATCCAGATCGTTGCCCCAGTCTTCTATGAATCTCGCATTGCGCATCCAAGGTCGGCCTAGTAGGATGTCATAATCCACTCCCTTCAAGACTATAAAATCAACCGAGAATTGGACTCCTGCAATCTTGACTGGCCAATTCCTTAATATGCCAAATGGCTCCATTTTCATCTCATTAGCCAGTGTGACATTAAACTTAGTTGTCTTGACTGGTGGGTTACCACAAGTTTGGAGCCGTGCATGGCTCGGCACACTGACTACCACTCCCATGTCTACAATTCCTTTCCTTGTGGTGTCACCTAGAGCTAAGACTAGCAAGATCACATGCATTTCAGTTCCCTTCCAAAAAACATTGATGTGTAAGGATTTTGGCACTGGATTTTAGCATCAAACTCAGTATCTACATCTCTGCATCATGTTGGTGCGAGTCAGTAGCGATAGCCTACTCCATTGGCCCTTCAACCCACTATTTCAACTCTTGCCATAGCGGCAGATGCTGTCTACAACGCAGATCTCTTAGGCTTAGCATCACGTGGGTGGTCACTAGTGAGATGAGGGGATTGTTGACTACTTGCCACTCTCCTATCCCTGCGTTTCCTAGCCGATGGCCTTGGTTGCTTTGCTAGCTCGTAGCGTTTAGGCTTTGTTCATGCGGCACTACTTGTGGTGCAATCGCATCTCTCGATTTTGGTTGTGGAGGTGACACTGGCATGCTTATGCTTGAAAGATCATCGATCTCATCCTCCAATATGGGCTTGGTGTCTTTTAGGTGTCCCTAGGCTTCTTTCACCCACTCCTTCACCTTTTCGATGGCGTTGAGTTGACACTTTGGTTTGGGGTACTCCGTAACCTTCACACTTCCCTTCTCAACCATCCTTGGGGCTGATGTCTCTACTTCTATGTCCCTCACTTTCTTTTCCAAAAGCAGCATTGTGGCACTCTTTGTTTTCAGTGTGACTCTTATGTATGGTTTCTTCTTTCTTCTCCTACGGATCCTCTTCTCTATTGAGGTTGTGTCTAAGTTGCTAGGCCCTAGCAATGATATGCCAGCTTGCTTTGTCTGTGTGCAGGTCATGACATGCAATGGGATAGGCATGGCCTCCCCACCATCGAGTGTCTCGAACCCAAACAACCCCAATGGGGCTGATGGCTTGTTAGTCGAGTTAGAGGATGGCTTTCATATAAGGCAATCAACAAAGAGGTGCGTGATTCCACATTCGATGCGTTATCTCAATTTTCTTACTTCCTTTCAAGGAAGGCGAAGCGATATGTCCTAGGTGACTTGGCTCTTGGGTCTAACCCTCCTAAGCCTCTACCTCTCCCTGTACCTAACACCATCATTGGTACTAGTTGGTAGTCCATAAGGACTGCATTGCCTTCTTCATCATACAAGACATAAGGATGCTCTTCGTCGTTCGGTTCCTCCACGTAGTGGATTGGAGCATCACTTGGTGCATGGGTCACGTAAGGTCTAGGTGGTCTAGGTATCTCCATAGGGTTTATCTCTATCCTAGGAATGGTTGGCTTTGTGTCATTGGGTGCTACGAGTGCCAATGGGGCTCCCCTTCCGAAGAAGTTTAATGGCCTATTCACTAGGTATGGATGATTATATGGTTGCGAGTACGGGAGTCTCCTTCGTAGTCTACAATGTATGGCATCGTGGCCGAACCTACCACAATTGGCACAAGGTTGGGACCGAGGGTCCTAACACTCAACTAGTAGGTGGTTTTTGCCACAATACATGCATTCGACGTGAGGGTGTGTTGGTCATCTCATCATCTCTTTTAATCTAGCTAGCTCCATATTCATCTCTGCTAGCTCCTGGCTTGAGTCAGTGCCCTTGCCTTTATCATGAGTACTCGAGTTTGATCTTTAGCTTGTCATCGAAGCTCTCTCAGAATTCCTAGAAGTAGTTTCCTCTCGACTCGAGCTCTTGGAGTTTCTCTCCTTGAGTTGGTCATCCACTCTAATGGCCTCTTCAAAGACCCTAGCCAACGTGTCTCGTTGTCAAGTTGCTTGCCAAGGCCTTGTAGAGCTCTTCACTTCGTATTCCATTACTGAATATTGTGGATACGGCTCTCTCGGTTGGTCGCTCGCGATTGGGATTCTCTTGAAAGAGACTCCTCACATGGGTCACATAATCCCACATATCTTCCTTGTCCCTCTGCTTAGCATTCATCAACTATACTAGTAGGTTGTTTGAGTACCCAACCTCCAAGAATCTCTTAATGAATATATTTTTGAGGTCATTGAAGTCATTGTGCTCTATGGCATCTAGACTAGTGTACCAAGTTCTTCCCTTGTTGTTGTTGCCTAAGCATAAGCCAAATGCTTATGATTGTTGAACGAGATCGGTGAAGCTGTTTGCTTCAAAGACCTGCTCGAATTGCTCTATGAAGAGGTAAGAGCCATTGTCTGGCTGGTATTTATCTAACTACTTCATGATTATAGGGATTTTAGACTAGCTCTTGGAGCCTTGAGAAACCCATCATCCTATGAGCAATAGTCGCTTCATGAGAAGCTCACTCAGCGTAGGATCTCCTTCTAGCACTCTTTCCCTCTCAACATCAAGACCTATCCTAATCCTACCTACTAACGCTAGCACCACCTAAATTTCATGCACCGCCATGTTCTGTCGCAAGCTCCTGGCTTGCTGCTCCTGATTGTAGGTCACTAGGCTTTGCAAGGCCTCTCGTGGTAGTCTCCTCTCCTCTCCCAAGTCTGTTATGACATCCTCGGAAGTCCTACCTTGGTGGTATGTCCAAGCTTGTAGATCATAATTGGCGACTAGCCAAATGGATTTCTATCGCAAGATTGCCTAGGTTGAGCTGCTCGTCCCATCTATGATTTGTGCTTGTCTCTGCCATGTCCATGGTATCGTGCTCCACCAAGATGTCAATAAGATTGATTAGGTCAGGTAGATCCACTTCTCTGCCGATGGATTCTATCATTGCTGTGCTTGGCTTCTCTGTTGCATTTTCAGTTGGGTCCTATGCTCGGGGCTTCAATCACCCAACTAAGTCTCAGGGTCTTCTCTTACTGGTGGGTTCCTTCATGTTATTGTGCTTGAGTGAGTTCCTTGTTAATTACAAGAAATTCTCAATTTGCAGTCACTCAATGTGTGTGTGTGTTCGGGCTTGTAGATCGTAATTGGTGACTAGTCAAATGGATTTCTATCATGAGACTGCCTAGGTTGAGCTGCTCATACCGTATGTGATTAGTGCTTGTCTTTGCCATGTTCATGGTCTCATGCTCCACCAAGTTGTTGATAAGTTTGATTAGGTTGGGTAGATTCACTTCTCCAATGGAGTTTGTCCTTGCTACACCTGGCTTCTCTGTTGCATTTTCTATAGAGAATGGTCTCGATTAGTGATTTCAGCTCCTAAAAGCTACAATTCCATAAGGTAGGTAGTTTGAAGAGATGAAGTCATCATAGGTTTTTTGACACGCTGAATCAATTAGTAAACAAGTGTGTTGCTCTTCAATGCTCAATCCTATTGTAATAATGATGATGGTATAATAACATCATTAGTGAACTAGCTTAAACCTACTGAGAGAGCATGTTAATTGTTGTATTTTTCCCACTTTGTAGCTTGTCTCAAGAATAGAGGTGCATAATGTTGTGACTTGTTTTGGCTTCTTAGAGTCCACAAATGCTAGACAAGGTCCAATTTTGAGAATTGGACATCCAATTCACTAGTGGTCCGATTCAGGTATATCCAATTGTCAAAATTGGACACGTGTTGTCCAACTATCAAAATCAGACAGGGTGTATCCGATTGGATGGGGTGGATGGTCCCATTTGGATGTGTCCGATTTTGGGGATTGGACAGGTCGAGTATCCGATTGGTCGAGTAGTGAGTCCGACGGGTCGAACATCCGATCAGTCGGGTAGTGAGTCCAATTTCGAGGATCGAACTGGTCAAGCATCTAATTAGTTGTGTAGTGAGTCTGATTCTCACCTATGCAATTTTTTAAATCGGATGGGTTAGGGTGGTCTGATTGATGACATGGCAAGGTTTAATTTGAGTAATCCAATTTTCCGAATCAAATAAGGTCTTTGGGTTGGCAAGAGCATCCGATTTCGTAGAACTGGACGTCCGATTCTAGGAATCTGACATTGGTAAGCCTGTTCGATTCTGCCAGCTGAAACAGCGTCGACTATAATTTAACAAAAATCATCTCATATACCTAAATCTCACAGAAAACTTCGGCATGCTCTGATCGATCTTATGTAAACACGTGGCCTACAAGCTCTCTCTCTCTCTCTCTCTCTCTCTCTCTCTCTCTCTCTCTCTCTCTCTCTCTCTCTCTCTCTCTCTCTCTCTCTCTCTCTCTCTCAAAGCTAAGACTGCAAATGAGGCTTTCCCTTGCTTCCCAGGATCTTAAACCCTTGCTAGGCACAACCTTAATCCTCTTGATCACCCCCCTTACGATTCCAACACATCTAAGCACTCATTTTTTCCATATTTTCCCTGTTTGTGCCCTATTTGGGCTTGTTTTACAATAGCAAACCCAAAGCTTTCCACTCGGATTTCTCGATCCTAATCTGCTCAAAATGCAACAAAAATCAAAAGCAAAGTAGTGAAATGATTTCTTCCATTCATCTAATCATCAAAAACTAAAAATACTTACTTGTAGCACGAATTAAAACCCAAAATCTCATATCTAATTCAATCTCTGGTTCAACGATGAAATCCTTACTTCAATGCTTGATTTGAGGTGTGCAAGCGCTCAAGCTTGAATTTGTTAGTCCCAGCAATGGAACCAAAATGTAAAGGGAGCTCATGCTCAACCACCAAGACCTAAGGACCGCTTATTCCTTCAAGCATTTCAAGCAAGTACCTATGGCTATCTCTCACCTAGTCAACGTGCCTTCGATCCTATCAGGGTGTAGTGAGCTTACCTTGATGCCCAAATGAGTTGCCTCCTCCCTCAAGCACTCCGATAGCTCCACGATTCATGATGCAAGCTTAAGCATCCTCAAGACTCTTCCTCCAAGATCCATCCTACATAACCACGTGCGAGATGAGAGAAGAGAAGAAGAAGAGATAAGATGATGGAGAGATTCACCTCCAAGATCCCTCACCCTCACTCACTCTCATTCCCTCCCTCAAGCACTCACTAACTAACAAAGAGAAGAGAAGGAGAGAAGAAGAAGAAGAATCCACTTTGCCACACACCAAATAATGAGCTCTTCATTCACTTTTCAACCTTATATACAAAACCCTAAATCCCTTTTGGGCGGTCATCCCCTTATCCCCATTTTACATGGCCGTGGCCATGACCTAGGCCTTCTTTTCCCATTATCCCCCTATCTTCTTATCTTCCTTTCTACTACTCATCTACCTTTACAATTTTCACAGGAGGAAGCCTAATGCTCTTTTACAAAGAGTTTTAGGGGCACCTTGCGTTTAAGAATGCACTTTTTCCTTCAACTTAGCTTGCACTTTTCCACTTTTTTTGCTTTCTTTTTGTGCTTAGGTTAATAGCGAGGTTTGAGAGCATTTGATTAAGAAGCATAAAGCACAAAGGGCTATCACAAGGATGGTGAGACTACCCTCTTCTAGTTCAAGTAAGTACTATGATGAGAAGGCAACGAAGAGTTGTGTTTCCTACAATCTTGGAAAAATTTAAACTCTCATCTTTCATTGTCATTATAAGAAGAGCATGCAATGGCTTTTGATTTGGAAAATGAGTAACCAAATGAGAGATAGTCTATCACAGTTAGTTGAACTATTGAATCTACAAGAGATCTATCCATATCCCATTATTGAGTGTACGTAGAGCTCAACATTCTTCGTGCAAGCATTGATATGATAATGACAACTCTCCATAGCCTTCTTCGTGCCTTGCACATCTAGCTCTTATGTTTAAGGCTTATAACATTCATAGGTTTAGGATCTAGTAATCCATTCTCCTATTTAATGGATATTTCCTAACACATTAATACTTGGCACCTTTGATGTCATGGCCTTTCAATTTTACTTATTAATGTAGTCAATCAGTTATTGGGTAGCAAGCAAGCAAACACTATTTTTTAAGGACTACAAGAATGCACATGCATAGCTTGAAGAAGAAAAATATTCATATAGAGTATATTGAGTAGCATTAATAGAGAATATTTACAAGACTAAGTATGTCTTAAAGTGAAAATAGGCATAGATGCAAGGCTGGGGGAGGGCGGACTATGATCAATCCACAAGGGAAAGTAAGCCAACAAATCCTTTGAGCTTCTCACAAGGCAAAGCCTTTGTGAAAAGTTCTTTACAATTGTCTTGTGTTGCCACATAGGCTAAGTTGATCTCTCTTACAAAGAGGTTCTCACTCACATGATGATAAGGCACCTTAGTACACTTAATATGAGCGGGATACAAGCATGGAATGCTAGGTTCCATGCAATTGATAGTGCACTTTGATTGTTAGCGAAGATGATGGTTGTAAATACCTATCCAACTCCCAAATTAGCCAATAAGCATCTAAGCAAAAAAGTTTCCAAGTACTTAGCCTCACAACTAGAAGCAACCATATTGAGTCACTTCTTACTCAACCATGATATACATAAGCTACCAAGCATAAAGCAACTACTACTTGTGGATACACGAGTTTCATAGCAACAAGCCTAATCACAATCTAAAAAGACATGTAAATTTGATGATAATGATGCTTCTCATTTGTGAGACTACAAAATAAATATTAGGCTTGTAAATCATACATAAAACAAGTATCCAATATCCTATTGATATAGAAAGATATCAAAATAGTCTTTGGACAATAATGTCTCACATTTTTTTACTAGGAGCAATACCTCCATCACACTTCTAGAAGTGAATGCCTAATTAATAATGATGTAATAGGATAAGTTTGGCATATCAAAAGTTGAATTTAACTTAGCCTTAAAATTAGCAATATGTATCTCATTAGGACCAATGTAAGTAGCAATATGTTATCGATATAAACTGTAATGATTATAGGCACATGACCCTCATTTCAAACATATAAGGTTCTCTCAATTGGAATATTTTGAAAATCACATGTAGTCAAGTATGCATGGATCTTCTCATATCAATCTTAAGGTACTTGATCCAACATATGGAATACAACATGGTTGCTAGCCATGGATATTGAACATTCTCAATGCAAAATTTGCTTGTACAAAGAAAAGTATACAAAACCAACCTATGATATGTAGCATAGTACAAAGGATATTGTAAGGGATCTTACATATAGAATTAAATATTGGTAAACACTTTGTATAAAAGGACTAGCAATAATGAAAACAAAGGCCAAGACAAACTTGAATCAAATATCTAATGATGTCAATCCTTACACTCTATCCTTCGTATTTTTTGACTTGCAATTGCTCATCAAGTCTCATTCCAATCTAACGAAATCAAGCACATAGTATTGACAACTCTTCCCACTAAGAGGTTGAAGCATGCTTTGATACCAATTCTTGGACTTAGGGCTGTATGAATGTGTACATGTAGCTTGAAATAGCAAGATCCATTCAATTGCTAAAGTCTAGATGGAAGAGAGACTTGTTTAGATGTATGGATAGACCACAAGTAGTTGTATTCAAGGGAACATTCCATACAAAATACCTTAGGCCCATATTCCCTCTCCAAGCCACAAGAATGAGGTTCAAAAAATTAAGGTGA